>NC_034192.2:55946154-55958654 GCF_002021735.2 Oncorhynchus kisutch | reverse complement strand
CACACCTGTATTTCGGGAGTTTCTCCCATTCTTCTCTGCAGTCCTGTCAGGTTGTGCCTTTGCACAGATATTTTCAGGTCTATAAAGAGATGTTCGATTGGATTCAAGTCCAGGCTCTGAATTGGCCACTCAAGGACATTCAGAGACGTGTCCCCGAAGCTACTCCTGCATTGTCTTGGCTGTGTGCTTAGGGTCGTTGTCCTGTTGGAGAATGTTTCATCAAAGATCTCTCTGTGCTTAACTCTGTTCATCTTTCTCTCTATCCTGACAAGTCTCCTAGTCCCTGCCTCTGAAAAACATCCCAACAGCATGATGTTGCCACCACCATGCATCACCGTAGGGATATGATTAGGACAATTGAGTGCGTTATAATGGAGTATATTGAGTTAACAGCAGGACAATATAGAGAGTTATAGTGGAGTATATTGAGTTAACAGCAGGACAATATAGAGAGTTATAGTGGAGTATATTGAGTTGGCCAGCAGGACAATATAGATAGTTATAATGGAGTATATTGAGTTAACAGCAGGACAATATAGAGAGTTATAGTGGAGTATATTGAGTTAACAGCAGGACAATATAGAGAGTTATAATGGAGTATATTGAGTTGGCAGCAGGACAATATAGAGAGTTATAGTGGAGTATATTGAGTTAACAGCAGGAGGGCGTTATAGTGGAGTATATTGAGTTAACAGCAGGAGGGCGTTATAGTGGAGTATATTGAGTTAACAGCAGTTGGGTCTCTAATGTGTATTACTGTAAGAGATTGCTGAAAGATTCTTGACTTTGCTCAGGATTAATTCTCTCTCTCTGTTTTGAGAATGGAACACCTATTACCAAGCTAGAGACAGAATACACACACACACATAGTGGTGTGCACGCACATACATACGTACTTACATACATACGCACACACACACATAGTGGTGTGCACGCACATACATACGTACTTACATACATACGCATACACACACATGCACGTGTACGCACGCACACATATACACACACACACATGGAATCACACACATCTATTCTCACAGATCAAACCAACGACCACATGTATACACACACGCGGTTGGTGTGCTCTGTTGAGAAACCATGATAGAGAAACCATGATAGAGAAACCATGAACCATGATAGAGAAACCACGATAGAGAAACCATGAGGCGATGATAGAGAAACCACGATAGAGAAACCATGATAGGAAAACCATGATAGAGAAACCATGATAGAGAAACCATGATAGAGAACCATGAACCATGATAGAGAAACCATGATAGAGAAACCATGAGCCACGATAGAGAAACCATGATAGAGAAACCATGATAGAGAAACCATGAAGCCATGATAGAGAAACCATGATAGAGAAACCATGATAGAGAAACCATGAATAGAGAGACCATGATAGAGAAACCATGAACCATGATAGAGAAACCATGATAGAGAAACCATGATAGAGAAACCATGAGCCACGATAGAGAAACCATGATAGAGAAACCATGATAGAGAAACCATGAGCCATGATAGAGAAACCATGATAGAGAAACCATGATAGAGAAACCATGATAGAGAAACCATGATAGAGAAACCATGATAGAGAAACCATGAACCATGATAGAGAAACCATGATAGAGAAACCATGAAAGAGAAACCATGATAGAGAAACCATGATAGAGAAACCATGAACCATGATAGAGAAACCACGATAGAGAAACCATGAACCATGATAGAGAAACCATGATAGAGAAACCATGAACCATGATAGAGAAACCATGATAGAGAAACCATGAACCATGATAGAGAAACCATGATAGAGAAACCATGATAGAGAAACCATGATAGAGAAACCACGATAGAGAAACCACGATAGAGAAACCATGATAGAGAAACCACGATAGAGAAACCATGATAGAGAAACCACGAACCATGATAGAAGAAACCATGAACCGTGATAGAGAAACCACGATAGAGAAAACCATGAACCATGATAGAGAAACCATGAACCATGATAGAGAAACCACGATAGAGAAACCATGATAGAGAAACCATGATAGAGAACCCACGATAGAGAACCATGATAGAGAAACCACGATAGAGAGAAACCATGATAGAGAAACCATGAACCATGATAGAGAAACCATGATAGAGAACCATGATAGAGAAACCATGAGCCACGATAGAGAAACCATGATAAGAAGAAACCATGATAGAGAAACCATGGGCCATGATAGAGAAACCATGATAGAGAAACCATGATAGAGAAACCATGAACCATGATAGAGAAACCATGATAGAGAAACCACGATAGAGAAACCATGATAGAGAAACCATGATAGAGAAACCATGATAGAGAAACCATGATAGAGAAACCATGATAGAGAAACCATGAACCATGATAGAGAAACCATGATAGAGAAACCATGATAGAGAAACCATGATAGAGAAACCATGAACCATGATAGAGAAACGCACGATAGAGAAAACCATGAACCATGATAGAGAAACCATGATAGAGAAACCATGAAACCATGATAGAGAAACCATGATAGAGAAACCATGAACATGATAGAGAAACCATGATAGAGAAACCATGATAGAGAAACCATGATAGAGAAACCACGATAGAGAAACCACGATAGAGAAACCATGATAGAGAAACCACGATAGAGAAACCATGATAGAGAAACCACGAACCATGATAGAGAAACCATGAACCATGATAGAGAAAACCACGATAGAGAAACATGAACCATGATAGAGAAACCATGAACCATGATAGAGAAAACCACGATAGAGAAAACCATGATAGAGAAACCATGATAGAGAAACCACGATAGAGAAACCATGATAGAGAAACCACGATAGAGAAACCATGATAGAGAAACCATGATAGAGAAACCACGATAGAGAAACCACGATAGAGAAACCATGATAGAGAAACCACGATAGAGAAACCATGATAGAGAAACCACGAACCATGATAGAGAACCATGAACCATGATAGAGAAACCACGATAGAGAAACCATGAACCATGATAGAGAAACCATGAACCATGATAGAGAAACCACGATAGAGAAACCATGATAGAGAAACCATGATAGAGAAACCACGATAGAGAAACCATGATAGAGAAACCACGATAGAGAAACCATGATAGAGAAACCATGAACCATGATAGAGAAACCATGATAGAGAAACCATGATAGAGAAACCATGAGCCACGATAGAGAAACCATGATAGAGAAACATGATAGAGAAACCATGAGCCATGATAGAGAAACCATGATAGAGAAACCATGATAGAGAAACCATGATAGAGAAAACCATGATAGAGAAACCATGAACCATGATAGAGAAACCATGATAGAACCATATGAGAAACCATGAACCATGATAGAGAAACCACGATAGAGAAACCATGAACCATGATAGAGAAACCATGATAGAGAAACCATGAACCATGATAGAGAAACCATGATAGAGAAACCATGAACCATGATAGAGAAACCATGATAGAGAAACCATGATAGAGAAACCACGATAGAGAAACCACGATAGAGAAACCATGATAGAGAAACCATGATATAGAAACCACGATAGAGAAACCCATGATAGAGAAACCATGAACCATGATAGAGAACCATGAACCATGATAGAGAAACCACGATAGAGAAACCATGAACCATGATAGAGAAACCATGATAGAGAAACCATGATAGAGAAACCACGATAGAGAAACCACGATAGAGAAACCATGATAGAGAACCACGATAGAGAAACCATGATAGAGAAACCATGATAGAGAAACCACGATAGAGAAACCACGATAGAGAAACCACGATAGAGAAACCACGATAGAGAAACCACGATAGAGAAACCACGATAGAGAAACCACGATAGAGAAACCATGATAGAGAAACCATGATAGAGAAACCATGAATCATGATAGAGAAATCATGATAGAGAAACCATGATAGAGAAACCACGATAGAGAAACCATGATAGAGAAACCATGATAGAGAAACCATGATAGAGAAACCATGATAGAGAAACCATGATAGAGAAACCATGAACCATGATAGAGAAACCATGATAGAGAAACCATGATAGAGAAACCATGATAGAGAAACCATGAATCATGATAGAGAAACCATGATAGATAAACCATGATAGAGAAACCTGATAGAGAAACCATGAACCATGATAGAGAAACCATGATAGAGAAACCATGATAGAGAAACCACGATAGAGAAACCATGATAGAGAAACCATGATAGAGAAACCATGATAGAGAAACCATGAACCATGATAGAGAAACCATGATAGAGAAACCATGATAGAGAAACCACGATAGGGAAACCATGATAGAGAAACCATGATAGAGAAACCACGATAGAGAAACCACGATAGAGAAAACCATGATAGAGAAACCATGATAGAGAAACCATGATAGAGAAACCATGAATCATGATAGAGAAATCATGATAGAGAAACCATGATAGAGAAACCACGATAGAGAAACCATGATAGAGAAACCATGATAGAGAAACCATGATAGAGAAACCACGATAGAGAAACCACGATAGAGAAACCACGATAGAGAAACCACGATAGAGAAACCACGATAGAGAAACCATGATAGAGAAACCATGATAGAGAAACCATGAATCATGATAGAGAAACCATGATAGAGAAACCATGATAGAGAAACCATGATAGAGAAACCACGATAGAGAAACCATCAACCATGATAGAGAAACCATGATAGAGAAACCATGATAGAGAAACCATGATAGAGAAACCATGAACCATGATAGAGAAACCATGATAGAGAAACGATGATAGATAAACCATGAATCAAAATAGAGAAACCATGATAGAGAAACCATGATAGAGAAACCACGATAGAGAAACCACGATAGAGAAACATGATAGAGAAACCATGATAGAGAACCATGATAGAGAAACCATGATAGAGAGACCATGATAGAGAAACCATGAACCATGATAGAGAAACCATGATAGAGAAACCATGATAGAGAAACCATGAACCATGATAGAGAAACATGATAGAGAAACCATGATAGAGAAACCATGATAGAGAAACCATGAATCATGATAGAGAAACCATGATAGAGAAACCATGATAGAGAAACCATGATAGAGAACCATGAACCATGATAGAGAAATCATGATAGAGAAACCATGATAGAGAAATGATAGAGAAATCATGAACCATGATAGAGAAACCATGATAGAGAAACCATGATAGAGAATCATGATAGAGAAACCATGATAGAGAAACCATGATAGAGAAACCATGAACCATGATAGAGAAACCATGAACCATGATAGAGAAACCATGATAGAGAAACCATGATAGAGAAACCATGAATCATGATAGAGAAACCATGATAGAGAAACGATGATAGATAAACCATGAATCAAAATAGAGAACCATGATAGAGAAACATGATAGAGAAACCACGATAGAGAAACCACGATAGAGAAACCATGATAGAGAAACCATGATAGAGAAACCATGATAGAGAAACCATGATAGAGAGACCATGATAGAGAAACCATGAACCATGATAGAGAACCATGATAGAGAAACCATGATAGAGAAACCATGAACCATGATAGAGAAACCATGATAGAGAAACCATGATAGAGAAACCATGATAGAGAAACCATGAATCATGATAGAGAAACCATGATAGAGAAACCATGATAGAGAAACCATGATAGAGAAACCATGAACCATGATAGAGAAATCATGATAGAGAAACCATGATAGAGAAATGATAGAGAAATCATGAACCATGATAGAGAAACCATGATAGAGAAACCATGATAGAGAAATCATGATAGAGAAACCATGATAGAGAAACCATGATAGAGAAACCATGAACCATGATAGAGAAACCATGAACCATGATAGAGAAACCATGATAGAGAAACCATGATAGAGAAACCATGAATCATGATAGAGAAACCATGAACCATGATAGAGAAACCATGATAGAGAAACCATGATAGAGAAACCATGATAGAGAACCACGATAGAGAAACCATGAACCATGATAGAGAAACCATGAACCATGATAGAGAAACCATGATAGAGAAACCATGATAGAGAAACCATGATAGAGAAACCATGATAGAGAAACCGCGATAGAGAAATCACAATAGTGGATTCACGATAGAGAAATCACGATAGAGACGTCACGACAGAGAAATCACTTTACCACCAGAGACATTGTTCCGAGGACAGGAAGATCTCTGTTGGCCAACACGACCAGCATCTACGACCAACCTACCGAAGCGCAGTTCAGAGTAAATATTTATTGCATTTTCCTTTTCCAAATGGGCGGTAATTTAGAATGCATAAGATTCTGTATTTACGATAGAGAAGCTGCCTATGGCTCGATAGAGACATCGCTTTTCCCTTTGTTCTTCATTCTTCCTGCTCTTTCACTCAAATCCAGCCCCTTTTCTTTGTGTAACCAGCTGTCATATCTGTTACGTCCTCTAGGGACGTTTTACTTTATGACATAATTTGCAATCAAGGTATGATTGATTCTGTGTATATGTAATTATGTGTGATTGGTTAGGTATTTAGTAAATAAATAATTAAACCCAATTTTGTATTGCTGATTCAACTTGTTAGCCAGAGTTCGTGAAGATAACCAAGAATTTACAACTTTCAGATGAGACTGAAATAAGGTGACAATTAATATTGACTGCTATTGATGTAAAATATTACTAGGTCTTTAAGAGTTTATTCGGAAGATAACAGCTCTATAAACACTCTTTCATGGTGTCCCGACTGTCTAGTTAATTACATTTACATGATTAGCTTAATCAGGTAATATTAATTACAGAGAAAGGATTTTATAGAATAGCATGTCATATCACTAAATCCGGCATAGCCAAAAATATGACATTACTGATGTAAAAAGATGTGTGTGTCTTTTACCATTTCTACGTTCATTTGTCATGGTCTTTCCCCAGAGCACACCAACGGTACTTTAAAGGAAAAATAAACATGTCCATTGTGAGAACTAATGTAGACATGTTCAGCAGAGTATTTACAGTAAAGGATATGATGCAAGAATAAATATTGGGAAAGGACCATTTTTGAATGGTTTTCTTATTGAGGTCCTGAATAAATATACTTCAATCAAACATGTTTATGTCATCATGTTCATTGTGGATTACCAAGGTTTTCCATCTTGAGCAAGAATGTCCTATATACAGTATATTATTATCCTCTTTCTCACCATCATCCTCTTCCTCCTCCCTTCATCATTTTCTCCTTTTGTCTTCATACTCCCACCCTTTCTCCCTCCTCCTTCTCATCTCCTCCTCTCCTCTCTTCTTCCCCCTCTCAATCTACTTCTCCTTCCCTTTATATCTACTATTCTGCCCTCCGTTTTCTCCTCTTCTCTCCTCCTCCTCTCCTCCCTATTGTCCTCTCCTCTCCTCCCTCCTGACCTCTCCTCCCTCCCTCCTGCCCTCCCCTCCCTCCTGTCCTCTCCTCTCCTCCCTCATGTCCTCTCCTCCCTCCTCTCCTCTTCCTCTCCTCCTCCTCTTATCCTCCCTCCCGTACTCTCCTCCACTCCTCCCTCCTCCTCTCCTCCTCTCCCCCTCTCCTCCCTCCTGTCCTCTCCTCCCTCATGTCCTCTCCTCCCTCCTGTCCTCTCCTCTCCTCCCTCATGTCCTCTCCTCCCTCCTGTCCTCTCCTCCCTCCTCTCCTCTTCCCCTCCTCCTCCTCTTCTCCTCCCTCCTGTACTCTCTTCCTCTCCTCCCTCCTGTCCTCTCCCCCTCTTCCTCCTCTCCTACCTAGTGTCCCCTCCTCCTCCTCCTCCTCTCCTCCCTATTGTCCTCTCCTTCCTCCTGCCCTCTCCTCCTCTTCTCCTTCCTCCTGTCCTCTCATCCTCATCGCCTCCTCCTCTCCTCTCCTCTCCTCTCCTCTCCTCTCCTCTCCTCTCCTCTCCTCTCCTCTCCTCTCCTCTCCTCTCCTCTCCTCTCCTCTCCTCTCCTCTCCTCTCCTCTCCTCTCCTCTCCTCTCCTCTCCTCTCCTCCCTCCCTCCCTCCCTCCTCCCTCCCTCCTGTCCTCTCCTCCTCTCCTCCCTCCTTCCTGTCCTCTCCTCCTCTCCTCCCTCCTGTCCTCTTCTTCTCATCTCCTCCTCCTCTCCTCCTCTCCTCCCTCCTGTCCTCTCCTCCTCTCCTTCTCTCCTCCCCCCTGTCCTTTCCTCCTCATCTCCTCCTCTCCTCCTCCTGTCCTCTTCTCCTCATCTCCTCCTCCTCTCCTCCCTCCTGTCCTCTTCTCCTCTTCCTCTAATTCTCTCCTCCCTCCTGTCCTCTCCTCCTCTTCCTCTCCTTCTCTCCTCCCTCCTGTCCTCTTCTCCTCTTCCTCTCCTTCTCTCCTCCCCTGTCCTCTCCTCCTCTTCCTCTCCTTCTCTCCTCCCTCCTGTCCTCTTCTCCTCTTCCTCTCCTTCTCTCCTCCCTCCTGTCCTGTCCTCTCCTCCTCTTCCTCTCCTTCTCTCCTCCCTCCTGTCCTCTCCTCCTCCTCTCCTTTTCCTCTCTTCATCCCATATTACTTTCATTAGTGCTTGTGAATAAATGAGGATGGAAACAAAGAATTTCATGCTGTTTTTTAGTTTTCCTCTAATTTATATTTCTTCTCATTATGTTCTAGGCTTTATAGGAAAACCCCCCAAAACTAAAACTGACAAATGGAATTATTTACTGCATGACTGTCTGTCTGCATCCCAAATGGCACCCTAATACCCACAAAGTGCACTAGTTTTTGTCCCATAGGGCTCTGCCATTTTGGAGTGAACAAGTCTTTTGGACAACCAGGCAATACTTTCAGTGTCAAGATAATTGTACTTTTCACTACATTATGCAATATACCTTAGAGCCACACACACACACACACACACACACACACACACACACACACACACACACACACACACACACACACACACACACACACACACACACACACACACACACACAAACACACACACACACACACACACACACACACACACACACACACACACACACACACACACACAAACACACACACACACACACACACACACACACACACACACACACACACACACACACACACACACACACACACACACACACACACACACACACACACACACATTGCATAATTTAGAATCATTCTGAGTTTATTGCATAAAGACTACTGTATCTGAGACAGTGAAGTGGGCTGTTATTGCCCTTCATCATACATGACTAATGGTAGCTTGGTAAGAATTCATTTCTGTCGTCATGTTGGTAATTATGCAAAAGCAACATTTAAAGTTCAACTTGTGAATGTAGAGTTGTTGTGTTGAAGCACCTTATAGAAGCACTGAGGTTAGGTGTGGGCGTTTCTATAGGTCATGACCTATAGTCATACCCTTACAGCCTTACTCTGGTTATGAAACAGACACCAGTACAGTGCCTTGCAAAGTATTCATCCCTCATGTCGTTTTTCCTATTTTGCTGCATTACAACCTGTAATTAAAATAGATTTTTAATTTGGATTTAATGTAATGGACATACATCAAATAGTCCAAATTGGTGGTGAAATGAAAAAAATAACTTGTTTCAAAATGTTTAAAAAATAAATAACGGAAAAGTGGTGTGTGTATGTATTCACACCCTTTGCTATGAAGCCCCTAAATAAGATCTAACCAAATACCTTCAGAAGTCACATAATTAGTTAAATAAAGTCCACCTGTGTGTCACATGATCTTAGGAAATATACACCTGTTCTGAAAAGCCCCAGAGTCTGTAACACCACCAAGCAAGCGGCACCATGAAGACCAAGGAGCTCTCCAAACAGGTCAGGGACAAAGTTGTGGAGAAGTACAGGTCAGGGTTGGGTTATAAAAAAATATCCCAAACTTTGAACATCCCACAGAGTCACCAGTGCTAAGCTACGCTTCATCTCTTCTCCGGCCTGAGTCTGGCCGCAATACTTCGTCCACATCACAAGATACGTTTTCTCTTGCCAAACATGGAGGGAAGTATCTCCTAGCATGGCGTATCCAACCCTGGACAGAGGCAACCTCTATGTCCCCACATGCGTCCTCCATTGCCTGGAGAAGCGTCATGCGGGCATAGGGTTGGCGATCATACACTTTCCAGCGCCAGGCTGAGAAGAATTCCTCTATGGGATTTAGAAAAGGTGAATATGGGGGTAGGTACAAAACTACAAATTGTGGATGGGTGGAAAACCAGTTTTGGACCAGAACAGCCCGGTGAAAACTAACATTGTCCCATAAAACCACAAATCTAGCAGGCTCCTGATCTGGATCAGGGACAAGCATTGTGTAAATTGCAACCAGAAAAGTGAGCATATGGCCGGTGTTGTACGGACCCAGTGTGGCATTGTGATGGAGGACCCCGTTTTGAGTGATGGCAGCACACATAGTTATATTACCCCCACGCTGTCCAGGGACATTGGTAATTGCCCTCTGTCCTATTACATTTATTCCGCTGCGCCTGGTTTTGGTGAGGTTGAAGCCAACGTCATCCACATAAATAAATTCATGGTGAATTACATGGGCATCCAGCTCCAATACTCTCTGTAACAGACAAAAGGATATACAGATGAGTAAATATGGTCTGAAGTACTGGAAGTAGTGTTGCATACATACCTCTGCAAAGTCATATCGCATATTCTTGACTCTGTCAGAGTTTCTCTCAAATGGCACCTTGTAACGTTGTTTCATCGTCACTCAGGGCCGTTGGAGGATGCGTTATATGGTCGACAGGCTTACAGAATTGATCAAATATGGTGTCATTATTCAAGATATGCTCTCTTATCTCTCGAATCCTAATTGCATTGTTGGCCAAAACCATATTTATAATTGCAGTCTCTTGTACATCTGTAAACAAGTGTCCTCGTCCTCCATGATGTCTTTGCCTTTCCACTCTGTGCAGAATTCAAACACAGTATGTGTTCAGCATAGGAACTGTAAACAATGTACAAAAAAATGTAGTACAGCATGATAACCAACCTCATTCATTCAATACAGTGCAGTAAATGGATGGCTTAGAGTTACAAATGTTTATGCAATACTATGAAGTCATACGTATTTTACATTACATTACTGTAATGCTAAAATAGTCTTTAGATAGTTGCATACCTGTTCTCATTTCTGAAGGTTCGAATTATGGACGCCACTGTAAATCGACTCAAGTTGGGCTGGACTCTCAGTCCAGCCTCTCTCATGGTCAAACCGTGGTTGATCACATGATCAACAAGTGTTGCCCTAATCTCATCAGAGATGGCTCTCCTTCCTTCTCTTCTTTGCCCTCGTCCTCTCTTCTTCCTCTTCCTCCTACTCCTCTTGCTCTCTGTCCATTGTTGGCATCCATTGTTCAAAACAGGTCATCTATCCTTTGACCTATTTATAGGCCTATACTACAGTAAAGCAGTGATTGGTTAATGATCAGTTAAGCTATTTGTGTTTGCACATGTGAGGAGTGTGTGTGTGACCTGGTGAATAAGTGTAGCATTTTGATTGGTTGTGTTTGGAAAAGGAAAGCAAGTCACTTCCTGTTAGATTTTTGTGTTTTAGGTAGAGAATTGTGTGTAGTGTTTTGAAAAAGGTGTTTTATGCAATTGACAACTGAGTCAAACGCTGAGAAATAGCTTATGGTTTTGGATATTTGGTGTGTAGTTTTGCACTTTGAGTGAGAGGTTTCAAAAATCGTGTGACATGAAAAGATTTAGTGTGTAAGCAGTTGGAAAAACTGTAATCAGAGAGGCAACAAAGAGATCAAAGAAAACCCTGAAGGAGCTGCAAATCTCCACAGCGGAGAGTGGAGTATCTGTCCATAGGACCACTTTAAGCCATACACTCCACAGAGCTGGGCTTGGGTGGACAGAGTGGACAGAAAAAAGCCATTGCTTAAAGAAAAAATAAGCAAATGCATTTGGTGTTTGCCAAAAAGCAGGTGGGAGACTCCCCAAACATATGGAAGAAGGTACTCTGGTCAGATGAAACTCAAATTGAGCTTTTCAGCCATCAAGGAAAACACTATGTCTGGCGCAAATCCAACACCTCAATCACCCTGAGAACACCATCCCCACAGTGAAGCATGGTGGTGGCAGCATCATGCTGTGGGAATGTTTTTCATCGGCAGGGACTGGGAAACTGGTCAGAATTGAAGGAATGATGGTGCTAAATATACGGAAATTCTTGAGGGAAACCTGTTTCAGTCTTCCAGAGATTCGAGACTGGGACGGATGTTCACCTTCCAGCAGGACAATGACCCTAAGCATACTGCTAAAGCAACACTCGAGTGGTTTAAGGGAAAACATTTAAATGTCTTGGAATGGCCTAGTCAAAGCCCAGACCTCAATCCAATTGGGAATCTATGGTATGACAACGATTGCTGTACACCAGGGGAAACCATCCTACTTGAAGGAGCTGGAGCAGTTTTGCCT
>NC_034192.2:55918654-55941154 GCF_002021735.2 Oncorhynchus kisutch | reverse complement strand
AACTTGCATCTGTAAAGGGTGAACAGGTTCCATTCTAATTCCCTAGACTTCTGGCCTCAGGCCTGGTAAAGCATCTCTTTGTTCATGCTTGTTTTGTAAGTTGACCTTAGGATCAATGTGACTAGGTTAATGCTTTGTTAATGTCAGTGTGGCCTTGTAACTTAATCTTTATGCCTTGTATGCGAATCCATTCATTTTACAACTTTAATGAAATACTTGTATTCAGAATTCCGTTCTCAGACACTTCCTGATTGGCTGTTACTGTAACTCAACTGTAGTCATTTGCATAATTTGATAATCTTATGGAGTCAGATGAACATTTTAATTGTCTGATTCCTCAGTCTTAATATGGCTCACATGATGTATAGAATATATACAGTACCAGTCAACAGTTTGGATACACCTACTCATTCAAGGCTTATCTTTCTTTTTTTAACTATTTTCTACATTGTAGAATAATAGTGAAGACATCAAAACTACGATATAACACATATGGAATCACGTAGTAACCAAAAAAAGTGTTAAACCAATCAAAATATATATATTTTTATATTTCCTCCAGCATCTTCACAAGGTCCTTTGCTGTTGTTCTGGGATTGATTTGCACTTTTCGTACTAAAGTTCGTTCATCTCTAGGAGACAGAATGCGTCTCCTTCCTGAGCGGTATGATGGCTGCGTGGTCCCATGGTGTTTATACTTGCGTACTATTGTTTGTACAGATGAACGTGGTACTTTCAGGCATTTGGAATTTGCTCCCAAGAATGAACTTCATTCTGTGCATCAAAGCAGGGACTGAGAGACTGAAAAACAGCTTATATCTCAAGGCCATCAGACTGTTAAACAGCGATCACTAACATTGAGTGGCTGCTGCCAACATACTGACTCAACTCCAGCCACTTTAATAATGGAAAAATTGATGAAAAATGTATCACTAGCTACTTTAAAACAATACCACTTAATATAATGTTTACATACCCTACATTACTCATCTCATATGTATATACTGTACTCTAGACCATCTACTGCATCTTGCCTATGCCGTTCTGTACCATCACTCATTCATATATTTTTATGTACATATTCTTCATTCCTTTACACTTGTGTGTATAAGGTAGTTGTGAAATTGTTAGGTTAGATTATTCGTTGGTTATTACTGCATTGTCGGAACTAGAAGCACAAGCATTTCGCTACACTCGCATTAACATCTGCTAACCATGTGTATGTGACAAATAACATTTGCTTTGATTTGATTTGAGACTTGTGGAGGTCTACAATTTCTGAGGTCTTGGCTGATTTCTTTTGATTTTCCCATGATGTGAAGCAAAGAGGCACTGAGTTTGAAGGTAGGCCTTGAAATACATCCACGGGTACACCTCCAATTGACTCAAATGATGTCAATTAGCCTATCAGAAGCTTCTAAAGCCATGACATCATTTTCAGGAATTTTCCAAGCTGTTTAAGGGCACAGTCAACTTAGTGTATGTACACTTCTGACCCACTGGAATTGTGATACAGTGAATTATAAGTGAAATAATCTGTCTCTAAACAATTGTTGGAAAAATGACTTGTGTCATGCACAACCGACTTGCCAAACTATAGTTTGTTAACAAGACATTTGTGGAGTGATTGAAAAACGAGTTTTAATGACTCCAACCTAAGTGTATGTAAACTTCCGACTTCAAATGTATTTACTCCTCTTAATTTCGCCTACTGTTCCGACTTGAAGGTGCACATGTAGCCTGTAACTTGACCTGTAAGAGCTTTCATTGTCTGCTCATATGCCCCCTTTATTTATGCTACGGTTCTGACTTGGTGTGCAGGGAGAATACTGTAAGAATGGCTCATGTTCTGAATTGCTGTACATTTCAAAAGTGCTAAACAAATAGTTATATTGACTTTGTCCGTCCTAGCTTGCTCATAAATGTCTTAATGAAAATTGCGTATTGCCTCTTATCTGGTTGTTGTCCCCTTATGCTATAGTTTGTACATTTCAATTGTCAGTAGAAACCACATTTCCTTAACTCAAGTCAGCCATATCAGATGTTTTTTCTAAAGTCAGTAAATAAGGCTGAATGAACTGTTTTGCTGCCAGACAAGGCTTCACTGATTGCCAGGTGGAGCAGTGGTAAGATGTTGGGCCTGCTATTGGGACAGCTTCATGTAGGCCATTTGTGGGCACTGTTTGTTACCGTTATAGTGCAATTCATGTATTGTTTAGTGTTGCGTTATGTTGTGTAATGGCTTTGCTGGCATGCATTCCACTTATTTTTAGTTTGTTGCCCCACCAAGATTTACATGCCAAAATCGCCACTGGTTATTTCATAATTTTGATGTCTTCACTATTATTCAACAATGTAGAAAATAGTAAAAATAGTATAGTAAAAACCCTGGAATGAGTAGGTGTGTCCAACCTTTAGACTAGTACTGTAGGTCAAATATTACCCCACTACACACATAAGCACGTGTCCACACACACACACACACACACACACACACACACACACACACACACACACACACACACACACACACACACACACACACACACACACACACACACACACACACACACACACACACACACACACACACACATAGTGAGGATACAGCTAATGTCGGCTCAACAATCAACCACATCGGGGGGTTGCTGGGATGCAGTCTAATTACAGGGATACCTACAGCACACCTGCTCAAGAATACACACGCACACACACACATATATTGACTTTGGACTAGCCCTCCTTACTGTAGCTCATCCCTGTTATTGGTCCCCCCCCTTCCTCCTCCCCCTCCTCCCCCTCCTCCCCCTCATCCCCCTCCTCCTCCTCCCAATCCTCCTCCTCCTCCACAAGATACTCCTCCCCTTTCTCCTCCCAATCCTCCTCCTCCCCTTACTCCTCCTCCTCCCCCCCCTCCTCCCCTTACTCCTCCTCCTCCTCCCCCTCATCCCCTTCCTCTTCCCCCTCCTCCCAATCCTCCTCCTCTTCCTCCCAATCCTCCTCCTCCCCTTACTCCTCCTTCTCCTCCCCCTCATCCCCTTCCTCCTCCCCCTCCTCCTCCCCCTCCCCTTTCTCCTCTTCCTCCTTCTCCTTCCACTCCCCTTCCTCCTCCTAAGCCTTCTTCCCCCCCTCCTCCTCCTCCTCCTCTTCCTCCTCCTCATCCCTCTCCTCCTCCCACTCATCCAATTCCTCCTCCCCACCCTCCTCCTCCTCCCCATCCTCCTCGTACTCCTCCTCTTCCCCCTTCTCCTCTTCCTCTTCCTACTCCTCCTCCTCTCATTTCTTCTCCTCCTCCTCATCCTCCTCCCCTCATCTCCCATCACCAGTCAGCTACAATATAAAATGTCTGCAGTCACATTTAACAGACCAGTAAAGTGTAACGTAATAACGCTTGTGGAAGATAGAAACATATCGACTGGCTGTGGAACAACACAATCAAATCACAATGATAGAGCTTCATTAAAGACCATCATCAATGGAGCAACCCAATGCCTTTTGTAATCTAACTAATTCAAACAAACAGATTGATGTGAAAACAGTGGTGATCATGGTCGAGCTGAAGCCTGACACACACACACACACACACACACACACACACACACACACACACACACACACACACACACACACACACACACACACACACACACACACACACACACACACACATTGCCTTCGGGCAAGTCCTCCTTACTGTAGCTCATTCTTGTTATTGGTCTCCTCTCCCCCTTCCCTCCTCTTCCCCCCTCATCCTCCTTCTCCTCTCCTCCTCCTCCTCACCTTCCTCCTCCAACTCCTTCTCCCCTTCCTCCTCCTCCCCTTCCTCTTCCTCCCCTCAGCCCCTTCCTCCTCCTCCTCCCCTTCCTCCTCTTTCTCCTCCCCTTCTTCCTCCTCTTTCTCCTCCCCCTCCTCCTTCTCCTCCCACTCCTCCTCCTCATCCTCTTCCTCCTCCTCCCCTTCCTCTTCCTCCCCTCATCCCCTTCCTCCCCCTCCTCCTCCTCCCCCTCCTCCTCCCCCTCCTTCTCCTCCTCCTCCTCCTCCTCCTCCTCCTCCTCCTCCTGAGATGCAGCATGATATTTATGTCTTGTGTCATCCAAACAGCTAACACTGCTATCTCCCTGCTCTCTCTCTCGCTCCCTGCATTCCCCCTGCTCTTTCTCCCTGCTCAGTATACCATGTACCTCAACCCAGCTGTATGAATGAAAACATGGCCAGTGTGTGTGTGTGTGTGTGCGTCAGATCCGCACCCTGAGCTGACCATCCATCTCCCCTAGCCATCACCAGCCAGCCACAACATTAAACGTCTGCAGTCACATTTAACAGACCAGTAAAGTGTAACTTAATAAAGCTTGTGGAAGATAGAAACATATCGACTGGCTGTGGAACAACACAATCAAATCACAATGATAGAGCTTCCATCATCAACGGAGCAACCCAACGCCTTCTGCAATCTAACCGTTTCCATGGAGAACAACTTAACTTATTTAAACAAACAGAGAGATATGAAAACAGTGCGTTTCTCGCCACATCTCATGTAATTAATTGTGGGGCATTTTTGCTGAGAAGAGGTCATTGGTCCATGCAGGCAGCTCTCTGGCCGAGAGGCAGGGTTTGGTGACTGTGATGTGTGTGTGTGTGTGTGTGTGTGTGTGTGTGTGTGTGTGTGTGTGTGTGTGTGTGTGTGTGTGTGTGTGTGTGTGTGTGTGTGTGTGTGTGTGTGTGTGTGTGTGTGTGTGTGTGTGTGTGAGTGTGTGTGTGTGTGTGTGTGTGTGTGTGTGTGTGTGTGTGTGTGTGTGTGTGTGTGTGTGTGTGTGTGTGTGTGTGTGTGTGTGTGTGTGTGTGTGTGAGTTTGATGGTTCTAGGAAAAGTGGTATTTTATCATCATACCACCAATTATAAGGTTTTAAATTTAGGACAGGTCCACTTATCCAAACTAAAGCTGTTTGAGTTGGCACGGCCGTGGCGTTTTTACAAGGCGTCTGGGTGACCCGGGGAGGAATTTTCTTTCTGTGGCTACATCCAAAGTAAATATTTTCATTTCCAATGATACAGAACTAACGCAGCAGAGACTGAGAGACTGAACAGAGCAGTGCTGAAGCAATCAGCCTCAAGAGTCAACGCAAGAGAAAAGCATTCTTGAAATCATAGTTGACTCCAGTGAGATTTCGGGCCGTATGTATATATATCTAGGATAACTAGTTCTGCCTTTTAGATCATAATTAATATGATTATATGGACAGAGAGCACCTGATTCTAGATCATCACTCTGAGACACTTCATGCATATGGCGCCTAGTTCTGATTAAAATAACTCCATGCTTTTGTGACCGACGGTTTGAACATAGATTGTCTATGTGTCACAAGAATGTTTTAGCCCACTGAGCTAAAGCCTAGCTGTTGCACACTACTATGGAGTCTGACTCTATCTACTGGGTCAGGATGGAACACCTACACACCGTCTAGACTAGAATGGAACACCTACACACAGTCTAGGCTAGAATGGAACACCTACACAGTCTAGACTAGAATGGAACACCTACACACCATCTAGACTCTAGAATGGAACACATACACACTCTCTAGACTAGAATGGAACAACTACACACCATCTAGACTCTAGACTGGAACACCTACACACCATCTAGACTCCAGGATGGAACACCTACACACTGTCTAGGCTAGAATGGAACACCTACACACTGTCTAGACTAGAATGGAACACCTACACACCATCTAGACTCTAGACTGGAACACCTACACACTGTCTAGGCTAGAATGGAACACCTACACACTGTTGAGACTAGAATGGAACACCTACACCCTGTCTAGACTCTAGACTGGAACACCTACACACCATCTAGACTCTAGAATGGATCACCTACTCACTGTCTAGGCTAGAATGGAACACCTACACACTGTCTGGGCTAGAATGGAACACCTACATATGGTCTAGACTAGAATGGAACACCTACACACCATCTAGACTCTAGAATGGAACACCTACACACCATCTAGAATCTAGAATGGAACACCTACACACCATCTAGAATCTAGAATGGAACACCTACACACCATCTAGAAACTAGAATGGAACATCTACACACCATCTAGACTCTAGAATGGAACACCTACACACCATCTAGACTCTAGAATGGAACACCTACACACCATCTAGAAACTAGAATGGAACATCTACACACCATCTAGACTCTAGAATGGAACACCTACACACCATCTAGACTCTAGAATGGAACACCTACACACCATCTAGACTCTAGAATGGAACACCTACACACCATCTAGACTCTAGAATGCACCCAGTTTTCTACATTCTACACTGTGGGTATTCATCTGGCTGCCCCAGGTAAGGAAAACCATGGAAACCCCATAGTGAAAAAAACATTGTCACATTAAATCTCTGTCAGCATATGAACAGTGTTTTGGGAAAGTTTTTTTCTTTATAATAAGCCACATTTTCTACCTGGGAGCAGAGAACCAGGGAGGTTCCTGGGTGGCTGTCCCCACTCAGAGCAGCCTTTCCTGGGAGACGGTATGGGGGGTTACCAGACCTGACTGGTCCAGCTTGGTCCTTCAGTAGAGAGAGTGGAGGGTTTAATTAACTCCAGCTGTGGTTCATCTCACTCTCAGCTGGGATCTGCTGTCCCAGTGTCCTCTCATTCTCTACACACACAGACAGACAAACAGACAGACAGACAGGCAGGCAGACAGACAGACACTATCCACAAGTGTAGCCTAGTGGTTAGAGCATTGGACTAGTAACCGAAAGGTTGCAAGTTCAAATCCCCGAGCTGACAAGGTACAAAATCTGTCGTTCTGCCCTTGAACAGGCAGTTAACCCACTGTTCCTAGGCCGTCATTGAAAATAAGAATTTGTTCTTAACTGACTTGCCTAGTAAAATAAAGGTAAAAAATAAATAAATAAATAAATAAATAAATAAAGTACACACACACACTAAAGGACAGATGCGCGGAGGCACGTACTTAAACACACTGAGACACTCATGAATACAGAACAGCTAAGCTGTGGCTGCTTAAATATAGTGTGCCAAACCTGTTAAATAGTGTACCAAACCTGCTAAATAGTGAACCAAACCTGCTAAATAGTGAACCAAACCTGTTAAATAGTGTACCAAACCTGCTAAATAGTGAACCAAACCTGTTAAATAGTGAACCAAACCTGTTAAATAGTGGTCCAAACCTGTGAAAGAGACTGTGATTGAGACTACATAACATCACTATGGCTGGTTGGATAGCTTGAAACCCATTCTAACTTTTCAGTTCAACTGTCCAACTGACCTGACCTCCATCCAGTAAGTTCTGACACCAGATAGATAGCCTGTAATGGTGATCTGACACCAGATAGATAGCCTGTAATGGTGATCTGACACCAGATAAATAGCCTGTAATGGTGATCTGACACCAGATAGATAGCCTGTAATGGTGATCTGACACCAGATAGATAGCCTGTAATGGTGATCTGACACCAGATAGATAGCCTGTAATGGTGATATGTCTAAAACCAGCACAGTTATGATGGGAGACATGCTGTGTGGATCTGTCTGTCCTCATTCCAAATGGCACCCTATTCCCCACATATTGCACTACTCTTGACCAGAGCCCAATGATCCCTGGTCAAAGGTAGTGTACTAAACAGGGAATATAGAGTGTGATTTGGGATTTGTGTGTCTGTCTTTGTTCCCCTCCCAGCCATCCTGTAGTGTTCTGAGCCAGAACAGCTGTGAGCACCACCATGTAATAAAAGTCTAATGCGAGCAGCTGCTGGGGGTTTACAGCATAATGAGATGGTGTGGTAGATTACCACACTCCACTACTCCCAGAGAGGGATGCTGGCACCCTGACAACACTGTACCCCCCTACGGTACAATTACACTTTATACAAGAGCTAATGGAATCTCTACACAACGCCCAGTAAACAAGATCTAATAGAATCTCTACACAACGCCCAGTAAACAGGATCTAATAGAATCTCTACACAACGCCCATTAAACAAGATCTAATAGAATCTCTACACAACGCCCAGTAAACAAGATCTAATAGAATCTCTACACAACGCCCAGTAAACAAGATCTAATAGAATCTCTACACAACGCCCAGTAAACAGGATCTAATAGAATCTCTACACAACGCCCAGTAAACAAGATCTAATAGAATCTCTACACAACTCCCAGTAAACAGGATCTAATAGAATCTCTACACAACGCCCAGTAAACAGGATCTAATGGAATCTCTACACAACGCCCAGTAAACAGGATCTAATAGAATCTCTACACAACGCCCAGTAAACAAGATCTAATAGAATCTCTACACAACGCCCAGTAAACAGGATCTAATAGAATCTCTACACAACGCCCAGTAAACAAGATCTAATAGAATCTCTACACAACGCCCAGTAAACAGGATCTAATAGAATCTCTACCCAACGCCCAGTAAACAAGATCTAATAGAATCTCTACACAATGCCCAGTAAACAAGATCTAATAGAATCTCTACACAATGCCCAGTAAACAAGATCTAATAGAATCTCTACACAACGCCCAGTAAACAGGATCTAATAGAATCTCTACACAACGCCCAGTAAACAGAATCTAATAGAATCTCTACACAACGCCCAGTAAACAAGATCTAATAGAATCTCTACACAACGCCCAGTAAACAAGATCTAATAGAATCTCTACACAACGTCCTCTCCTCTCCTCTCCTCTCCTCTCCTCTCCTCTCCTCTCCTCTCCTCTCCTCTCCTCTCCTCTCCTCTCCTCTCCTCTCCTCTCCTCTCCTCTCCTCTCCTCTCCTCTCCTCTCCTCTCCTCTCCTCTCCTCTCCTCTCCTCTCATCTCATCTCATCTCCTCTCATCTCATCTCATCTCCTCTCCTTACAGCTGTGTGTCCAGAGGAATGCAGTGAACTGGTAGAGGATAATACAGGAACCAAAGCCAGTGTTTGTGAAATCAAAGCTCAGAGACATTTATATTCCCCCAGCAGCATGGAGCAGCTTACACTGGACCTACACCAATTAGACTACCGCTCCAACAGATACACAGAAGATGCCAATTCCATCGCTATTCACATGGCCGAAACACATCTGGACAAGAGGAACTCCTATGTGAAAATGCTGTTCATAGACCACAGTTCAGCATTCAACACTATTGTTCCCTCCAAGTTCGACACAAAGCTCAGAGCCCTGGGTCTGGACACCACCCTATGCAACTGGATCCTGGACTTCCTGACGGGCAGACCACAGGCTTTAAGGATTGGCAACAACACCTCCTCCACACTGACTCAACACAGGGGCCACCCAGAGGTGTCTTCAACGCTCCCATGTACTCTCTGTTCACCCACAGCTACGTGGCATTGCAGATCACCAACTACATCATCAAGTTTACTGACAACCCCAAGTTGTAGGCCTGATATTCAACAACGACGAGTCAGCATAAAAGGAGACGGTACATGAACTGAGTCAGCCAATGGAGAGGAGGTAAGTGAACTGAGTCAGCCTATAAGGAGGAGGTAACTGTACTGAGTCAGCCAATGGAGAGGAGGTAAGTGAACTGAGTCAGCTTATAGAGAGGAGGTAAGTGAACTGAGTGAGCCTATAAGGAGGAGGTAAGTGAACTGAGTCAGCCAATGGAGAGGAGGTAAGTGAACTGAGTCAGCCTATAAGGAGGAGGTAAGTGAACTGAGCCAGCCTATAGAGACGAGATAAGTGAACTGAGTCAGCCTATAAGGAGGAGGTGAGTGAACTGAGTCAGCCTATAAGGAGGAGGTGAGTGAACTGAGTCAGCCTATAAGGAGGAGGTAAGTGTACTGAGTCCACCTATAGAGACAAGGCTAGTGAAATGAGTCAGCCTATAGAGAGGAGGTAAGTGAACTGAGCCAGCCTATAGAGACGAGGCTAGTGAAATGAGTCAGCCTATAGAGAGGAGGTAAGTGAACTGAGCCAGCCTATAGAGACGAGGCTAGTGAACTGAGTCAGCCTATAAGGAGGAGGTAAGTGTACTGAGTCAGCCTATAGAGACGAGGTAAGTGAACTGAGTCAGCCTATAAGGAGGAGGTGAGTGAACTGAGTCAGCCTATAAGGAGGAGGTGAGTGAACTGAGTCAGCCTATAAGAAGCAGGTAAGGGAACTGAGTCAGCCTATAAGGAGGAGGTAAGTGAACTGAGTCAGCCTATAAGGAGGAGGTAAGTGAACTGAGTCAGCCTATAAGAAGCAGGTAAGGGAACTGAGTCAGCCTATAGAGAGTAGGTAGGTTATAGTAATAATCACCATGGATACAGCTGTTCTCACTCTGTGGTGTTATAGTATTAATCACCATGGTTAGAGCTTTTCTCACTCTGTGGTGTTATAGTATTAATCACCATGGATACAGCTGTTCTCACTCTGTGGTGTTATAGTATTAATCACCATGGATACAGCTGTTCTCACTCTGTGGTGTTATAGTATTAATCACCATGGATACAGCTGTTCTCCCTCTGTGGTGTTATAGTATTAATCACCATGGATACAGCTGTTCTCACTCTGTGGTGTTATAGTATTAATCACCATGGTTAGAGCTGTTCTCCCTCTGTGGTGTTATAGTATTAATCACCATGGTTAGAGCTGTTCTCACTCTGTGGTGTTATAGTATTAATCACCATGGATACAGCTGTTCTCACTCTGTGGTGTTATAGTATTAATCACCATGGTTAGAGCTGTTCTCACTCTGTGGTGTTATAGTATTAATCACCATGGTTACAGCTGTTCTCACTCTGTGGTGTTATAGTATTAATCACCATGGTTAGAGCTGTTCTCCCTCTGTGGTGTTATAGTATTAATCACCATGGATACAGCTGTTCTCACTTTGTGGTGTTACAGTAATAATCATCATGGTTACAGCTGTTTGCTCCTGCTAATGTTGCTCAGTCACTCTAAGCCTGGTTATTACAGGAGAGGAGAGGAAGTGTGTGGTGGGGGGGTCACACAGGGATAACATTTTATTTGGATAACCTCCTACAGATGGTGTATACAGTGCCTTGCAAAAGTATTCATCCCACTTGGCGTTTTTCCTATTTTGTTGCAAAATTAGATTAATTATTAATCTATTAAAATCTATTTTAATTCCAGGTTGTCAGAAAACAAAATAGGACAAATGCCAAGGGGGGTGAATACTTTTGCAAGGCACTGTAGATGTTCAACTATCAACAAATTGTTCAACTAAATATATAATAACATAACCATACTCTTTATCCTAACCAGAGACCAAGTCCAATTCAAATCCCTAACCCTAACCCTAACCCTAAACCCAACCCAACCCTCACCCTAACCCCAACCCTAACCCTAACCCTAACCCTAACCCTAACCCTAACCCTAACCCTAATCCTAAACCCAACCCAACCCTCACCCTCACCCTAACCCTAACCCTAAACCCAACCCTCACCCTAACCCTAACCCCAAACCGAACCCTAACCCTAACCCTAACCCTAAACCCAACCCTAACCCTAACCCTAACCCTAAACCCAACCCTCAGCCTAACCCCAACCCTAAACCCAACCCTAACCCTAAACCCAACCCTCACCCTAACCCTAACCCAACCTTAACCTTAACCCTAACCCTAACCCTAACCCTAACCCTAACCCAACCTTAACCTTAACCTTAACCTTAACCTTAACCTTAACCTTAACCTTAACCTAACCCTAACCCTAACCCTAACCCTAACCCTAACCCTAGCCCTAACCCTCACCCCAACCTAGACTATACTATACTGGTGGGAAGACAAGAGGATCCATGAACTCCACTATCATTTCTGTATGTCCTGCAGAGTTAGTGTCTGCTATGCAAAACTCAGTACAACATTGAAAATATCAGATTATGAAATATTTATATGCTGACCTTTCTCTCTCTGTAATAAATGTGAGACTTAATTTTCTGTGGTTTTTACCATAACGTGCAGAGAGAATACAGAATAGTACTCTACTGCAGGGCAGCCAGAACAGGACAAACAAATATTATATATTAGACACGTTGCCATTTGCATTTGGTTTGTAAACATCAACAATATCACAAGAGGAAGATTTTAGAAGATTTATTTATGTATTCATCCATAATAAATAATTGAGTTTACTGGTGGCTCAAGGACAACAGGAGAGTTTCAGGTGACAGACAGGGACCTGTCTATCTGGATGGGTAATTCCTTGGTAATGACTTGACTTTAGCTCAGCAGGCTAACACAGTCTTGTGTCAAACAAACGCTCACATTCACACCACACATTCCACCGAGGGAGGAAAGAGACATTCTAAGAGACACTAAACAGATAAACAAACGTAAAAGTCATGTCACATACAGACATAGAATACTAAAGAATACATCTAGATATGCGTATAGATATACATTTAATGCTGTGACACATACACCCCCCCCCCCCCCCTCCACCCACTGTGACTATTTTATTTTATGTAAATTCACATATGCTAATGAGATGCCACTGCCTTTCTGTTTGCCGGAGAAAATTGCTCTCATTTTGATCTGCATATTAATTACCCAGAGAGAAGAAGAAAAGAGCGATGAGAAGTCCAGGCATAAAAAGGTTTGGTTGTGTCCCAAATGGGACCCTGTTATCTATACACTGCACTGCTTTAAATCAGGACCCTGGTCAAAAGTAGTGCACGATATAGGGAATAGGGTGCCATTTGAAATCACCAGGTATGATGTGTCCTCTATAATATATCATATATAATTATATAATATAATAAAGAGGAAGGTTTTCTACAGTCAACAGGAGCAACTCACTGTTATAATTAAGGCCTTCATTGAGATTCCATAGACTCTTCAGACTGACTATAGAAACAGTGATTCATCTTTCAGTGTGAGTGAACACACACACACACACACACACACACACACATCTGCTTGGCTTACCTCTGCCTCTGTCAGTGGTGGCTCAGGAGGACCTGGTGTTTCTGGCCTGAATTAACCCCAAACGATAAATACACAAACACACTAAATGTTTTATGCAACTCATTTTTCAATGTGTAATACTTCTGTCATTAGGGAACAGAAGACAAGCCATGGCTAGGGCTGTTACAGTGACTGTATTACCCCAACACGGGCGGTCACGTGTCATGACCACAGTCAAATTCCACGTGACTGTTTATTCACAGTAACTAGGCTTCTCCAACCTTGATGCTGGTGATGGTCATTAGTAGCCTACCAAACTTTACAACTGCCTGGCCCTCAGCGCTCTATTGTCCCTCTAATCACTCTGACATCAATGCAAATGTCATCGAAAATCTAATCAAACACTTCATGAGACCCCATGAACTCATGTTGCACCACATTTCTACAGAAGATGCAATGGCATGAGTTTTGATGGCCTCTATTAAAAAGAGGAGGATCCCATCAGCTTTCTATTGGCTAGGCTTAATATATTTAGTTCTCAACTTTACTAATATTAAGCACATTGTGTTGCTTTACAACAGGAGTATAGCCTACCTGGCTGGCATGAATATGAACCACGGGAAAAGCATCCTCCATTTGCTATTTAAGTGCATAGAGACAGGTGCATGATAATGGTCCATTCTAAATCAAAACTAATTTCACACATATATATTATTTAGTATATGCAAAGACAAGATTAAATCAAGAACTGTCTGATGGGTGACAATATTAGCCTATCACCTGTGGGAGATGTATTATCACTTGTGGGAGATGTATTATCACTTGTGAGTATTTTTTTTCACCTTTATTCAACCAGGCACGCCAGTTAACAACTGCGACCTGCCCAAGATAAAGTAAAGTAGTGAGACAAAAACAACAACACAGAGTTACACATGGGATAAACAAGCGTACACTCAATAACACAATAGAAAAATGTATGTACAGTGTGTGCATACATTACTAGGATTAGGGAGGTAAGGCAATAAATAGGCCATAGTGGCGAAATAATTACAATTTAGCATTAACACTGGAGTGATATATGTGCAGATGATGATGTGCAAGTAGAGAATACTTGGGTGCAAAAGAGCAAAAAAATAAATAACAATATGGGGATGAGGTAGTTGGGTGGGCTATTTACAGATGGGCTGTGTACAGGTGCAGTGAACGGTAAGCTGCTCTGACAGCTGATGCTTAAATGTATGGAGGGAGATATAAGTCTCCAGTTTCAGTGATTTTTGCAATTCGTTCCAGTCATTGGCAGCAGAGAAATGGAAGGAAAGGCGGACAAAGTAGGTGTTGGCTTTGGGGATGACCAGTGAAATATACCTGCTGGAGCGTGTGCTATGGGTGGGTGTTGCTATGGTGACCAGTGAGCTGAGATAAGGCAGGGCTTTACCTAGCAAAGACTTGAGTCATGTATTATCACTTGTGAATGATGTATTATCCCTTGTGAGTGATGTATTATCACTTGTGAGTGATGTATTATCCCTTGTGAGTGATGTATTATCACTTGTGAATGATGTATTGTCACTTGTGAGTGCTGTATTATCACTTGTGAATTATGTATTGTCACTTGTGAGTGATGTATTGTCACTTGTGAGTGCTGTATTATCACTTGTGAATTATGTATTGTCACTTGTGAGTGATATATTATCAATTGATGTATTATCACTTGACAATGATGCCCTGCTTGTGTGCAGTAAAGTAAGAAATAGTGCATGCCTAATTTTCCCAACTTATTCAAACCATAGTCGCACACTTCATGCTGCCTAGCCCATAGGCCTACATGTTTAGGTAAGGTTTGTATCACAACTAAAGTGTCCAAATAACTTCTTAATAAAATTAAGCACATTAATCTGCTTTACAACCGGTGTAGAGCCTAACTGGCAGACATAGGCGGTGTGTGAGTTTCGAGCCTAGGGAAGATCATTTTCACCATAAGAATGCACCTTTAAAATAATCACATTTGAGGTCACTTTTGAGTACAGTGCTAATTGGCTGTACTTTGGAACATTCTCACTTATAGCCTACAGTGCCTTGCGAAAGTATTCACCCCCTTGGCATTTTTCCTATTTTGTTTTCTGACAACCTGGAATTAAAATAGATTTTTGGGGGGTTTGTATCATTTGATTTACACATCATGCCTAACATTTTGAAGATGCTAAATATTTTTTATTGTGAAACAAACAAGAAATAAGACAAAAAACAAAGTCAATAGAGCCGCCTTTTGCAGCAATAAGCTTGGCACATCGAGTCACTGGGATTTCTGCCCATTCTTCAAGGCAAAACTGCTCCAGCTCCTTCAAGTAGGATGGTTTCCCCTGGTGTACAGCAATCGTTAAGTCATACCACAGATTCTCAATGGGATTGAGGTCTGGGCTCTGACTAGGCCATTCCAAGACATTTCAATGTTTTCACTTAAACCACTTGAGTGTTGCTTTAGTAGAATGCTTAAGGTCATTGTCTTGCTGGGAGGTGAACCTTCGTCCCAGTCTCAAATCTCTGGAAGACTGAAACAGGTTTCCCTCAAGAATTTCCTTGTATTTAGCTCCATCCATCATTCATTCAATTCTGAGCAGTTTCCCAGTCCCTGCCGATGAAAAACATCCCCACAGCATGATGCTGCCACCACCATGCTTCACTGTGGGGATGGTGCTCTCAGGGTGATAAGAAGTGTTGGGTTTGCGCCTGACATAGTGTTTTCCTTGATGGCCAAAAATCTAAATTTTAGTCTCATCTGACCAGAGTGGCTTCTTCCATATGTTTGGGGAGTGTCCCACCTGCCTTTGGCCACATGCCTTTTAAGAAATGTATTTTTCTGTCCACTCTCCGTAAAGCCCAGCTCTGTGGAGTGTACGGCTTAAAGTGGTCCTATGGACAGATACTCCGATCTCCGCTGTGGAGCTTTGCAGCTCCTTCAGGGTTATCTTTGGTCTTTTTATTGCCTTTCTGATTAATGCCCTCATTGCCTGGCACGTGAGTTTTGGTGGGTGGCCCTCTCTTGGCAGGTTTGTTGTGGTGCCATATTCTTAAAATTTTTTAATAATGGATTTAATGGTGCTCCGTGGGATGTTCAAAGTTTTGTAAATTTTTTTGTAACCCTACCCTGATCTGTACTTCTCCACAACTTTGTCTCTGACCTGTTTGGAGAGCTCCTTGGTCTTCATGGTGCCGCTTGCTTGTTGGTGCCTTTGCTTAGTGGTGTTACAGATCACATGTTACAGATCATGTGACAGATCATGTGACACATAGATTATACACAGGTGGACCTTATTTGACTAATTATGTGACTTCTGAAGGTAATTGGTTGCACCAGATCTTATTTAGGTGCTTCATAGCAAAGGGGGTGAATACATACACACGCACAACTTTGCCGTTTTGTGTTTGTTTTTAGTTATTAAGGACAGTTATTTTTTTCACTTCACCATTTTAGCCTATTTCATGTATGTCCATTACATGGAATCCAAATAAAAATCTATTTAAATTACAGTTTGTAATGCAACAAAATCGGAAAATTGCCAAAAAAGATGAATAATTTTGCAAGGCACTGTACAGCCGTGAACACATTGCTGCGCTTATAATGTGAAGAAATAGCCTAATAGTTTCTCAACATTTTAAGCTGAAAGTTCTGATCTGTTGCATCAGTCTTATTGCTTTTAAAACTATTTTTGGTGCTAGTGGTTGTATTAATTTGGGATCTATCTCATCCCACAACTGTCCCAGACTATGTTTGGAATATTTCTTTCTCTCACAGAATAGGTAAACTCTTGTACTATAGTATAGTAGATTGACATAGGCTAGTGCTTTTGCTGATCATTAGGCCCCTACTCATCTGTTGGCTGACATGTGGATGGTTCTTCTAACATCTTCTATCTGTGCCTCGGAATTTGCATCCCCGATGTTGTCTGTCTTCACTCGTAGCCTAATTTGGAGCTGAGATAACTGTGAGCATGACCCGATCATGTGATGGGCATTGGCTAATAAGAATTTAGATATCTGAGAGAGCCATGTGAGTAGGAGGTGCTTCGGAGCAGGACGATTGCAAGGGAATTATACTGTAGTTATTATTTTCAGCCCAACGGCACAACGCAAGACATAGATTTTTTTATTGGGCATTATGGTCACACAAGGTGGATGCCGCCGGGAAATTCGAGGCCTAGTGAGAATATTATCAAGTGCTTGTCAAATTGAGAATGAGAGACTGATGAAGTGTGTACAGCCTGCACAAGAAACAAAGCAGAACTCATGCCTTTCATGTGACTTTTGTAGAGTCGCATAAAATGTAAAACATACAGCCCAACGTTTGTATCACAGGTAAAGTTTGCATAAATACCTCTAAATGAAGCATATAGGAGGACCTGTGTCTTTGTTAACCACTCAACACAGAACAGCTGCATGTGTTCACACCTCAAATCTATTGGAGAAAACATCCTTTATACATTATTCAGCTTTGTTCAATTGTATTCTTCATTCTATGGAATAATACAAAATAATTCCACCGAATTCTAAACAAATCTTGTCTGCTAAATGAACTAGTGTAGCCCACTGTCATATGCCATAGCCAGATCAGGGCCTAACATAAAGACAACTAGACAGCTATTCTGTTCTTCTGAAATAGACTACATTTTCTTCATACCATCTTTCTAAAATAAATAATGGATTTATTGTGAAGGTGTAGGCTATATTAAATTAGTTGATTCTACTTTTTAAAATGTAGATGTTACAAAGGTCTGCATCAGTGGCTTGTAGGCTGTGTGTGGAAGCCAGGAGATGCTAAATGTGTTCATGTTAACTAACGGTTAATTACCGTGAGACCGACAGTTATTTGTTCGACCATCACCGACCGAAAAAGTGTCATGACTGCCACAGCCCCGAGCCATGGCTCTGTGTTGAAGGCTATAGATGGGTTTACTCCATGTAACTAGCTCTGACACGAGGAGTCAGGAACCCCTCTAAATGTCTAACATTCCATCTTCCTGACAGGTCCACTAATCATTGGGATGAACCAAAACAGAGGTAATATGTGAGGCACAAATTGCTTCTAAATTATCCCTGAAAATCACTCCCTACAGGTAGTTAACATGTGTGCGGTGTGTGTGCGCTGTGTGTGTGCTGTGTGTGCAGGGTGTGGTGTGTGTGTGTGTTTTAAAGAGGGAGGCTGGGCAAATTGGTAGCTAGTTAAAGGGAAGTGCATCCAGCTGTATCTGGACAGCCGTAATGAAGGACAACAGACACAATGGCTTGATGGACACTCACTGTTGGTTGACACAGCGAGACACACACACACATACACACACACACACACACACACACACAAACACACACAGTGAGACACACACAGAGACACACACAGCAAGGTTTTCTAAAACTATTTTTCCCACTGCAACAGGAGCAATACAACTAAAACGTTTGTTTCTGACAGCAGGCTTAGGTACTGTAGTCCAACATAATGAAGTCCATTTTCAAACTGCTCTCTGCCTCCACGCTACCCATTAGTGATCTCTGCCTCCCTGCTAGCCATAGTGCTCTCTGCCTCCCTGCTAGCCATAGTGCTCTCTGCCTCCCTGCTAGCCATAGTGCTCTCTGCCTCCCTGCTACCCATAGTGATCTCTGCCTCCCTGCTAGCCATAGTGCTCTCTGCCTCCCTGCTAGCCATAGTGCTCTCTGCCTCCCTGCTACCCATAGTGCTCTCTGCCTCCCTGCTACCCATAGTGATCTCTGCCTCCCTGCTAGCCATAGTGCTCTCTGCCTCCCTGCTAGCCATAGTGCTCTCTGCCTCCCTGCTACCCATAGTGCTCTCTGCCTCCCTGCTACCCATAGTGATCTCTGCCTCCCTGCTAGCCATAGTGCTCTCTGCCTCCCTGCTAGCCATAGTGCTCTCTGCCTCCCTGCTACCCATAGTGATCTCTGCCTCCCTGCTACCCATAGTGCTCTCTGCCTCCCTGCTAGCCATAGTGCTCTCTGCCTCCCTGCTAGCCATAGTGCTCTCTGCCTCCTCACTACCCATACTGCTCTCTGCCTCCCCACCACCCATAGTGCTCTCGGCCTCCTCACTACCCATACTGCTCTCTGCCTCCCCACTACCCACAGTGCTCTCTGCCTCCCCGCCACCCATAGTGCTCTCTGTCTCCCTGCTTCCCCGCTACCCATAGCGCTCTCTTCCTCACCGCTACCCATAGTGCTCTCTGCCTCACCGCTACCCATAGTGCTCTCTGCCTCACCGCTACCCATAGTGCTCTCTGCCTCACCGCTACCCATAGTGCTCTCTATCTCACCGCTACCCATAGTGCTCTCTGCCTCACCGCTACCCATAGTGCTCTCTGCCTCACCGCTACCCGTAGTGCTCTCTACCTCCTCACTACCCATAGTGCTCTCTGCCTCACCGCTACCCATAGTGCTCTCTGCCTCACCGCTACTCATAGTGCTCTCTGCCTCACCACTACCCATAGTGCTCTCTGCCTCACCGCTACCCATAGTGCTCTCTGCCTCACCGCTACCCATAGTGCTCTCTGCCTCACCGCTACCCATAGTGCTCTCTGCCTCACCGCTACCCATACTGCTCTCTGCCTCACCGCTACCCGTAGTGCTCTCTACCTCCTCACTACCCATAGTGTTCTCTGCCTCACCGCTACCCATAGTGCTCTCTGCCTCACCGCTACCCATAGTGCTCTCTGCCACACCGCTACCCATAGTGCTCTCTGCCTCACCGCTACCCCCAGTGCTCTCTGCCTCACCGCTACCCATAGTGCTCTCTGCCTCACCGCTACCCGTTTTGTTCTCTACCTCTTCACTACCCATACTGCTCTCTGCCTCACCACTACCCATAGTACTCTCTACCTCCTCACTACCCATACTGCTCTCTGCCTCACCACTACCCATAGTGCTCTCTGCTTCCCCGCTACCCATAGTGCTCTCTGCCTCACCGCTACCCATAGTTCTCTCTACCTCCTCACCACCCATAGTGCTCTCTGCCTCCTCACTACCCATACTGCTCTCTGCCTCACCACTACCCATAGTGCTCTCTGCTTCCCCGCTACCCATAGTGCTCTCTGCCTCACCGCTACCCGTAGTTCTCTCTACCTCCTCACTACCCATACTGCTCTCTGCCTCCCCGTGACCCATAGTGCTCTCTGCCTCACCGCTACCCGTAGTGCTCTCTACCTCCTCACTACCCATACTGCTCTCTGCCTCCCCGCTACCCACAGTGCTCTCTGCCTCACCGCTACCCATAGTGCTCTCTGCCTCCCCGCTACCCATAGTGCTCTCTGCCTCCTCACTACCCATAGTGCTCTCTGCCTCCTCACTACCCATACTGCTCTCTGCCTCACCACTACCCATAGTGCTCTCTGCCTCCTCGCTACCCATAGTGCTCTCTGCTTCCCCGTGACCCATAGTGCTCTCTGTCTCTCCGCTAGCCATATTGCTCTCTGCCTCCCTGCTATCCATAGTGCTCTCTGCCTTCCCGCTACCCATAGTGCTCTCTGCCTCCCTGCTACCCATAGTGCTCTCTGCCTCCCTTCACTAACATTAAAACTGGTCTGGTATGCTGAGAGGTAAAATAATGAATGACATAAAACATTTTATGCAGAACAGTAGAGTAGAACATGGGAAAGTAGAAGATAGTTTGAGAAAAGGCTAAGTACCCCATGGTCTGCTGTGTGGAACGGGCCTAAACGACTGTGTTGTGTGTATGAGTGTATCTGACCTGCAAGACATACATCACCCAACATGTGTTCACTGTCTGGCCTCTGTAACAGCGAGGAGAGAATTCTGAGATGTGACTGGTATGCACACACACACAGACACACACACACACAGACACACACACACACACACACACACACACACACACACACACACACACACACACACACACACACACACTCTAAAACACACACACACTAAAACACACACACACACTAACACACACACACTAAAACATATACACACACACACACACACACTACAACACAGCCACACAAAGAGTATAATCAGCAATAACTGCAAGGCAGAATGGGGGTGGGATTGAGAAGTGGGGAGCAGGGAGGGAAATTACTGTTGTGGGTGAATAACTCTGCCCCAGGGAGGAGAATTGCTGTGTGTGTGTGTGTGTGTGTGTGTGTGGGTGTGTGTGTGTGTGTGTCTTTGTGTGTGTGTGCGTATGTGTGTGAGTGTAAGTGTGTGTGTGCAGACATGCGTGCATTTGTTTGTGTATGTGTGTGTTTGCCAGACTAATTTCCGTCGTGGCTCCCTATAATGTGGTGTGAGCATTCTTCAGCTTGTTGATGTGTAGCCTATCAGGCAGCAGAATGAATGGAAGGCTCAGACTGTAAACATTCTATTGTCACTTTAATGCTTCTGTCGATGGCTTTGTTCCAACCAGCCAATTCACTGGTTTATATCTGCAGCTCTGCATCACACACACACACGCACGCACGCACGCACGCACACACACACACACACACACACACACACACACACACATACAGTGTTTCGCTTCAAGCTTGTGCATTAGTCACAGGCGAGCAGGTTCTGTTTTTGGTTCTGTCTCAGTCTCTGGACCTGAAACCAAACTGTTGAAGGACATTAACTCACAGAGAGATACTCTGGACCTGGAGCCAAACTGTCAAAGGACATTCACTCACAGAGATACTCTGGACCTGGAGCCAAACTGTTAAAGGACATTAACTCACAGAGATACTCTGGACCTGGAGCCAAACTGTCAAAGGACATGAACTCACAGAGGTACTCTGGACCTGGAGCCAAACTGTCAAAGGACATGAACTCACAGAGATACTCAGCCTGCTGCTGTGTGTGTTCATACAGTACTTCCGTTCCCCAGTGAGGTCAGAGAGAGGACCGTCTCCAGTCTTGTTCCATTGGACAGGACAGTCTCCAGTCTTGTTCCATTGGACAGGACAGTCTCCAGTCGCGTTCCATTGGACAGGACAGTCTCCAGTCGCGTTCCACTGGACAGGACAGTCTCTATTCTCGTTCCATTGGACAGGACAGTCTCCAGTCTCGTTCCATTGGACAGGACAGTCTCTATTATCATTCCATTGGACAGGACAGTATCCAGTCTCATTCCATTGGACAGGACCGTCTCCAGTCGCGTTCCATTGGACAGGACAGTCTCTATTCTCGTTCCATTGGACAGGACAGTCTCCAGTCTCGTTCCATTGGACAGGACAGTCTCTATTCTCGTTCCATTGGACAGGACAGTCTCCAGTCTCATTCCATTGGACAGGACCGTCTTCAGTCGTGTTCCATTGGACAGGACAGTCTCCAGTCGAGTTCCATTGGATAGGACAGACTCCAGTCTCATTCCATTGAACAGGACCGTCTCCAGTCGCGTTCCATTGGACAGGACCGTCTCCAGTCTCGTTCCATTGGACAGGACAGACTCCGGTCTCATTCCATTGGATAGGACAGACTCCAGTCTCATTCCATTGAACAGGACCGTCTCCAGTCGCGTTCCATTGGACAGGACCGTCTCCAGTCTCGTTCCATTGGACAGGACAGACTCCGGTCTCATTCCATTGGATAGGACAG
>NC_034192.2:55908654-55913654 GCF_002021735.2 Oncorhynchus kisutch | reverse complement strand
TGACAATATGGCAGAAGTTCAAAAGCCATGGCACATACGTTTTCTCAACAATAGGTTATGGTCAATAATGTCAAAGGGTGCACTGAAATCTAACAGTACAGCTCCCACAATCTTCTTATTATCAATTTCCTTCAATCAATCATCAGTCATTTGTGTCAATGCAGTACATGTTGAGTGCCCTTCTCTATAAGCATTCTGAAAGTCTGTTGTTCATTTGTTTTCAGAGAAATAGCATTGTATTTGATCAGACACAATTTTTACCAACAGTTTGCTAAGAGCTGCCAGCAAGCAGATAGGTCTGCTGTTAGAACCAGTAAAGGCCGCTTTACCACTCTTGGGTAGCGGAATGACTTTGGCTTCCCTCCAGGCCTGAGGACAAAGACTTTCCTCTAGGTTAAGATTAAATATATGACAGATAGGAGTGGCTATAGAGTCAGCTATGTGTGGGAACCTGAATACTGAATGGTTTTCATCAAATTGTTCTCACAAGAGGAAGCTTCTCAATGTAACCAGTGCCTGTAATCTGGTACAGGTTAGTAATCAACCTTCCTCTTCTGGTCTACAGCTTCAGGATAGTCCTCATCTGAGAAAGATATACTTCCCACTTAAGTTCTTGGCTCTTTCAGAACAGCTATCTTGTCCTTGAACCTCGGGATCTTGACCACCATCGGCCTGGGACTGTCACCTGGGCAGGTGGTGGGTTTTTCAGTCCTGTGGGTGTGCGTTCCACTTCCTGTGTTCCATCTTCAATTTCTTAGAGGTAATTTCCCTCACCATTGATTCTGCAATTCCTTCCACAACCATATTATTCTGCCTTGATTTATCCATCATTGTTGTCATGGATTCACACACAGAACTGATGTCCTCTCTCAATGACTTTCAGATTGCTGTCATCTTGCTGTTCTCCTATTTCAACTCATCAATTTTGTTGTTTTAACAACTGCTAGTAGAACTATTTTTGTTTGTTTAAAAGATCCTTCGTCTGTGATAGAGAGACACCACTGTCCTCAACGGTACAACACTCCAACACTCAGGCTTTTGTGTTTAGTGAGTCTGCCAGATCAGAGGCAGTAGGGATGACCAGGGATGTTCTCTGTTTAGTGAGTCCACCAGATCAGAGGCAGTAGGGATGACCAGGGATGTTCTCTGTTTAGTGAGTCCACCAGATCAGAGGCAGTAGGGATGACCAGGGATGTTCTCTGTTTAGTGAGTCTGCCAGATCAGAGGCAGTAGGGATGACCAGGGATGTTCTCTGTTTAGTGAGTCCACCAGATCAGAGGCAGTAGGGATGACCAGGGATGTTCTCTGTTTAGTGAGTCTGCCAGATCAGAGGCAGTAGGGATGACCAGGGATGTTCTCTGTTTAGTGAGTCCACCAGATCAGAGGCAGTAGGGATGACCAGGGATGTTCTCTGTTTAGTGAGTCCTTCAGATCAGAGGCAGTAGGGATGACCAGGGATGTTCTCTGTTTAGTGAGTCCTCCAGATCAGAGGCAGTAGGGATGACCAGGGATGTTCTCTGTTTAGTGAGTCTGCCAGATCAGAGGCAGTAGGGATGACCAGGGATGTTCTCTGTTTAGTGAGTCTGCCAGATCAGGGGCAGTAGGGATGACCAGGGATGTTCTCTGTTTAGTGAGTCCTCCAGATCAGAGGCAGTAGGGATGACCAGGGATGTTCTCTGTTTAGTGAGTCTGCCAGATCAGAGGCAGTAGGGATGACCAGGGATGTTCTCTGTTTAGTGAGTCTGCCAGATCAGAGGCAGTAGGGATGACTAGGGATGTTCTCTGTTTAGTGAGTCTGCCAGATCAGAGGCAGTAGGGATGACCAGGGATGTTCTCTGTTTAGTGAGTCTGCCAGATCAGAGGCAGTAGGGATGACCAGGGATGTTCTCTGTTTAGTGAGTCCTCCAGATCAGAGGCAGTAGGGATGACCAGGGATGTTCTCTGTTTAGTGAGTCCTCCAGATCAGAGGCAGTAGGGATGACCAGGGATGTTCTCTGTTTAGTGAGTCCTCCAGATCAGAGGCAGTAGGGATGACCAGGGATGTTCTCTGTTTAGTGAGTCCTCCAGATCAGAGGCAGTAGGGATAACCAGGGATGTTCTCTGTTTAGTGAGTCTGCCAGATCAGAGGCAGTAGGGATGACTAGGGATGTTCTCTGTTTAGTGAGTCTGCCAGATCAGAGGCAGTAGGGATGACTAGGGATGTTCTCTGTTTAGTGAGTCTGCCAGATCAGAGGCAGTAGGGATGACCAGGGATGTTCTCTGTTTAGTGAGTCTGCCAGATCAGAGGCAGTAGGGATGACCAGGGATGTTCTCTGTTTAGTGAGTCCTCCAGATCAGAGGCAGTAGGGATGACCAGGGATGTTCTCTGTTTAGTGAGTCCTCCAGATCAGAGGCAGTAGGGATGACCAGGGATGTTCTCTGTTTAGTGAGTCCTCCAGATCAGAGGCAGTAGGGATGACCAGGGATGTTCTCTGTTTAGTGAGTCTGCCAGATCAGAGGCAGTAGGGATGACCAGGGATGTTCTCTGTTTAGTGAGTCTGCCAGATCAGAGGCAGTAGGGATGACTAGGGATGTTCTCTGTTTAGTGAGTCTGCCAGATCAGAGGCAGTAGGGATGACCAGGGATGTTCTCTGTTTAGTGAGTCTGCCAGATCAGAGGCAGTAGGGATGACCAGGGATGTTCTCTGTTTAGTGAGTCCTCCAGATCAGAGGCAGTAGGGATGACCAGGGATGTTCTCTGTTTAGTGAGTCTGCCAGATCAGAGGCAGTAGGGATGACTAGGGATGTTCTCTGTTTAGTGAGTCTGCCAGATCAGAGGCAGTAGGGATGACCAGGGATGTTCTCTGTTTAGTGAGTCTGCCAGATCAGAGGCAGTAGGGATGACCAGGGATGTTCTCTGTTTAGTGAGTCCTCCAGATCAGAGGCAGTAGGGATGACCAGGGATGTTCTCTGTTTAGTGAGTCCTCCAGATCAGAGGCAGTAGGGATGACCAGGGATGTTCTCTGTTTAGTGAGTCCTCCAGATCAGAGGCAGTAGGGACGACCAGGGATGCTCTCTTGATAAGTGCTTGAATTAGACCATTTTCCTGTCCTGCTAAGCATTAAAAATGTAACAAGTATTTTTGGGTGTCAGGGAAAATGTAAAAGTACATTATTTTCATTAGCAATATAGTGGAGTAAAAGTAAAATTTGTCATAAATATAAATGGTAAAGTAAAGTATGGATACCCCCAAAAATGACTGAAGTAGTACTTTAAAGTATTTTTACTTAAGTACTTTACACCACTGGTCCTGGGAAACGTTGAGATGAAGAGAATGGATCAGTGAGGCATGAGATGAACATGTGCTCTCTAGGATGTTACGAGTCCCTGCCCTTCAGTGTGTGTGTGTGTGTGTGTGTGTGTGTGTGTGTGTGTGCTCACCAGAATGGAACAGGTCCCTGGCCTCCCTTCATGAATATTCATTACCTCCCTGCGCTCTGCATTCCGCTGCTGTCTGAGTGATGTCAGCTTTCGTGTGGGAAAACCAGTTGCCGCGGTAACAATGTTACCCTAAAGCGATGTGCAGTGCTGCAAAGAAAGAGTCTCCAACAGATCTGTGAGAGACCTGGGATGTGTTCATGGGGCATGAAACAAGAGAAACTGTTTGTGAACTAGGCGATATATGGTTACTTTTCACAACGTGAGAGTCAGGTACTTTCAGCAGCTCTAGGAGGGTGTTTGCTATCTGTTTATCTGTTACTATAGGAACAAATTATCTTCCTGGAGTCCTGAACAGACCACTAAACACAATACAACACAAACAGTGTCATAAAGATAACATTGTGTTAAGTTAGTGATAATACGGTCAGCAGTGATAATAAAGTTAGTGATAATATGGTCTGCAGTGGTAATACGGTCTGCAGTGGTAATACGGTCTGCAGTGATAATACGGTCTGCAGTGGTAATACGGTCTGCAGTGGTAATAAAGTCAGTGATAATACGGTCTGCAGTGGTAATAAAGTCAGTGATAATACGGTCTGCAGTGATAATACGGTCTGCAGTGATAATACGGTCTGCAGTGGTAATACGGTCTGCAGTGGTAATAAAGTCAGTGATAATACGGTCTGCAGTGATAATACGGTCTGCAGTGGTAATACGGTCTGCAGTGGTAATAAAGTCAGTGATAATACGGTCTGCAGTGATAATAAAGTTAGTGATAATACGGTCTGCAGTGATAATACGGTCTGCAGTGATAATACGGTCTGCAGTGATAATACGGTCTGCAGTGATAATACGGTCTGCAGTGGTAATACGTTCTGCAGTGGTAATAAAGTCAGTGATAATACGGTCTGCAGTGGTAATACGGTCTGCAGTGGTAATAAAGTTAGTGATAATATGGTCTGCAGTGGTAATACGGTCTGCAGTGGTAATACGGTCTGCAGTGGTAATACGGTCTGCAGTGGTAATAAAGTCAGTGATAATACGGTCTGCAGTGGTAATACGGTCTGCAGTGGTAATAAAGTCAGTGATAATACGGTCTGCAGTGATAATACGGTCTGCAATGATAATACGTTCTGCAGTGATAATACGGTCTGCAGTGATAATAAAGTTAGTGATAATATGGTCTGCAGTGGTAATACGGTCTGCAGTGGTAATACGGTCTGCAGTGATAATAAAGTTAGTGATAATATGGTCTGCAGTGATAATATGGTCTGCAGTGATAATACGGTCTGCAGTGATAATAAAGTTAGTGATAATATGGTCTGCAGTGGTAATACGGTCTGCAGTGATAATACGGTCTGCCATGTTAATAAAGTCAGTGATAATATGGTCTGCAGTGATAATACGGTCTGCAGTGATAATAAAGTTAGTGATAATACGGTCTGCAGTGATAATACGGTCTGCAGTGATAATACGGTCTGCAGTGATAATACAGTCTGCAGTGGTCATAAAGTCAGTGATAATATGGTCTGCAGTGGTAATAAAGTCAGTGATAATATGGTCTGCAGTGGTAATACGGTC
>NC_034192.2:55898654-55901154 GCF_002021735.2 Oncorhynchus kisutch | reverse complement strand
GTGTGTGTGTGTGTGTGTATGTGTGTGTGTCCTGTGTGTGTGTGTGTGTGTGTATGTGTGTATCTGTGTCTGTGTGTATGTGTGTGTGTGTGTATGTGTGTATCTGTGTCTGTGTGTATCTGTGTGTGTGTGTATGTGTCTGTGTGTGTGTGTTGTGTATGTGTGTATCTGTGTCTGTGTGTATCTGTGTGTGTGTGTGTATGTGTGGTGTGTGTGTGTGTGTGTGTGTGTATGTGTGTGTGTCCTGTGTGTGTGTATGTGTGTGTGTATGTGTGTATCTGTGTCTGTGTGTATGTGTGTGTATCTGTGTATCTGTGTCTGTGTCTGTGTGTGTGTGTGTGTGTGGTGTGTGTGTGTATGTGTATGTGTGTGTGTGTGTGTGTGTGTATCTGTATGTGTGTGTATCTGTGTTTGTGTATCTGTGGTCTGTGTCTGTGTGTGTGTGTGTGTGTGTATGTGTGTATCTGTGTCTGTGTGTGTGTGTGTGTGTATGTGTGTATCTGTGTCTGTGTGTATCTGTGTGTGTGTGTAATGTGTGTGTGTGTGTGTGGTGTGTGTATGTGTGTGTGTCTGTGTGTGTGTATGTGTGTGTGTAATGTTGTGTATCTGTGTCTTGTGTGTATGTGTGTGTATCTGTGTCTGTGTATCTGTGTCTGTGTGTGTGTGTGTGTGTGTGTGTATCTGTGTCTGTGTGTGTATGTGTGTCTGTGTGTGTGTATCTGTGTCTGTGTGTGTGTGTGTGTGTCTGTGTGTGTGTATCTGTGTCTGGTGTGTGTGTGTGTGTGTATGTGTGTGTGTCTGGTGGTGTGTGTGTGTTGTCCTGTGTGTGTGTATCTGTGTCTGTGTGTGTGTGTGTGTGTGTGTGTCTGTGTGTGTGTATCTGTGTGTGTGTGTGGTGTGTGTGTGTATCTGTGGCTGTGTGTGTGTATGTGTTGTGTGTGTCTGTGTGTGTGTGTGTGTGTGTGTGTGTGTCTGTGTGTGTGTATGTGGCTGTGTGTGTGTGTCTGTGTGTCTGTATCTGTGTCTGTGTGTATGTGTGTGTGTCTGTGTGTGTGTATGTGTGTGTATCTTTGTGTGTGTGTTGTGTGTGTGTCTGTGTGTGTGTATCTGTGTCTGTGTGTGTGTGTCTGTGTGTGGTATCTGTGTCTGTGTGTATGTGTGTGTATGTGTGTGTGTATGTGTGTCTGGTGTGTGTATCTGTGTCTGTGTGTGTGTATGTGTGTCTGTGTGTCTGTGTGTGTTATCTGTGTCTGTGTGTGTGTCTGTGTGTGTGTCTGTGTGTGTGTGTGTGTGTGTGTGTGTATGTGTGTGTGTGGTGTGTGTGTGTATGTGTTGTGTGTGTGTTATGTGTATGTGTGTGTGTATCTGTGTCTGTGTGTGTGTATCTGTGTCTGTGTGTGTGTATGTGTGTGTGTGTATGTCTGTCTGTGTGTGTGTATGTGTGTCTGTGTGTGTATCTGTGTCTGTGGTGTGTGGTGTGTGTGTGTGTATGTGTGTCTGTGTGTGTGTATCTGTGTCTGTGTGTGTGTATCTGTGTCTGTGTGTGTGTATGTGTGTCTGTGTGTGTGTATCTGTGTCTGTGTGTGTGTATCTGTGTCTGTGTGTGTGTATCTGTGTCTGTGTGTGTGTATGTGTGTCTGTGTGTGTGTATCGTGTCTGTGTGTGTGTATCTGTGTCTGTGTGTGTGTGGGTATGTGTGTATCTGTGTCTGTGTGTGTGTGTGTGTGTGTATGTGTGTCTGTGTGTGTGTGTGTATCTGTGTCTGTGTGTGTGTATCTGTGTCTGTGTGTGTGTATGTGTGTCTGTGTGTGTGTATCTGTGTGTGTTGTGTGTATCTGTGTCTGTGTGTGTGTGTGTGTGTCTGTGGTGTGTGTATCTGTGTCTGTGTGTGTGTGGGTGGTGTGTGTATGTGTGTGTGTATTGTGTGTGTGTGTGTGGTGTGTGTGTGTGTGTGTATGGTGTGTGTGTCTGTGTGTGTGTGTGTGTGTGTGTGTGTGTGTGTGTGTGTGTGTGTGTGTGTGTGTGTGTGTGTGTCTGTGTGGTGTGTATCTGTGTCTGTGTGTGTGTGTGTGTGTGTGTCTGGTGTGTGTATCTGTGTCTGTGTGTGTGTGTTATGTGTGTATCTGTGTCTGTGTGTGTGTATGTGTGTCTGTGTGTGTGTATCTGTGTCTGTGGTGTGTGTGGTGTGTATCTGTGTCTGTGTGTATCTGTGTGTGTGTGTATGTGTGTATCTGTGTCTGTGTGTGTGTGTATGTGTGTCTGTGTGTGTGTATCTGTGTCGTGTGTGTGTGTGTATGTGTGTATCTGTGTCTGTGTGTGTGTATGTGTGTCTGTGTGTGTGTATCTGTGTCTGTGTGTGTGTGTGTGTGTGTGTGTATCTGTGTCTGTGTGTGTGTATGTGTGTCTGTGTGTGTGTATCTGTGTCTGTGTGTGTGTGTGTGTGTCTGTGTGTGTGTATCTGTGTCTGTGTGTGTGTGTGTGTGTGTGTGTGTGTGTGTCT
>NC_034192.2:55848654-55893654 GCF_002021735.2 Oncorhynchus kisutch | reverse complement strand
CCGAACAAGGAGAGGAGAACACCGCCCGAACAAGGAGGGGAGAACGCAGCCCGAACAAGGAGGGGAGAACGCCGCCCGAACAAGGAGGGGAGAACGCCGCCCGAACAAGGAGGGGAGAACGCCGCCCGAACAAGGAGAGGAGAACGCCGCCCGAACAAGGAGGGGAGAACGCCGCCCGAACAAGGAGGGGAGCCGACTTCGGCGGAAGTCGTGACAGACACCTATCATTATTCTTCGCTAGCGAGGTCACAATCTCATTTGGAACATTTGTCTTGAAAAGGGAGTATCCTATTTTGAGTTGTAAAAAATGGTCTTCTCAAAATTACATACTTTACAAAAAGGAATGAAATTAATACAATGCTTTAAAACTCCACCTGAAAAATGCCCATCATTCACGTTTTATGGAGGTAATGGAATTATGCCAAGACAGTATCTAATGGAAATAGCAATGCATGGAAAACTTGATCAGATGTATATATATGGATGTGTTGGCAGAATGTTTTCCTTTGAAGTGACGTTTGCTGTATCTGACTGTTTCTGAATGACAAAAACAATTGCAAATTGTTGTGGACCTATAAACAGATCCTTTGAATTCAATAATGTTTTGCGTTGACTTTTTCCCGAACCTAAAAAAGCTGCACTGCCCGCGAATTCTGAAACATCGCCATCTCAGATTTGTGTTTTTAACTGCAGTAGGAGTACTTACAGTAGTAGCCTTCACACTTAAATGCAAAATATCAGCTCTGTTCACTTACTACATTCTACTGTATGTTATAAACCTCGCTCCCCTGGGATGCATAGAGCAATCACTTGAAACTATAATAGCCTATCTAACAGGCCCAAGTAAATGAGAGATGTGCGGGGTCACTTGAAACTATAATAGCCTATCTAACAGGCCCAAGTAAATGAGAGATGCGCGGGGGTCATTTGAAACTATAATAGCCTATCTAACAGGCCCAAGTAAATGAGAGATGTGCGGGGTCATTTGAAACTATAATAGCCTATCTAACAGGCCCAAGTAAATGAGAGATGTGCGGGGTCATTTGAAACTATAATAGCCTATCTAACAGGCCCAATTAAATGAGAGATGTGCGGGGTCATTTGAAACTATAATAGCCTATCTAAACAGGCCCAAGTAAATGAGAGATGTGCGGGGTCATTTGAAACTATAATAGCCTATCTAAACAGGCCCAATTAAATGAGAGATGTGCGGGGTCATTTGAAACTATAATAGCCTATCTAAACAGGCCCAAGTAAATGAGAGATGTGCGGGGTCATTTGTTGTACGGCTACTTCGGGAATATCAACTCATCATGGTCATAAAAGGTGAGGAATTTATTCTGCAATTTTATCATAATAAATAATACATTGAACACTATAAAGTGTTTTTGGAAAGTCGTGAGACCCCTTCACTTTTTCCACATTTTGTTGCGTTAAAGCCTTATTCTAAAATGGATACAATATTTTTTTTACTCATTAGTCTATACACACAATAATGACAAAGACATTTTTTCAAATGCATAAAATGTATAAAAAATTAAATACAGAAATACCTTATTTACATAACTATAACTCTGACAGTGCATGTCAGAGTAAAAAACAAGACACTAGGTCGAAGGAATTGTCCCTAAAGCTCAGAGATTGTGTTGAGGCACAAATCTCTGGAAGGATACCAAAAAATGTCTGCAGTATTGAAAGTCTCCAAGAACACAGTGGCCTCCATCATTCTTAAATGGAAGAAGTTTGGAACCTCCACAACTCTTCCTAGAGCTGGCCGCCCGGCCAAACTGAGCAATAGGGCGAGAAGGGCCTTGGTCAGGGAGGGGAACAAGAACCCGATGGTCACGCTGACCGAGCTCCAGAGTTCCTCTACGGAGATGGGAGAACCTTCCAGAAGGACAACCATCTCTGCAGCACTCCACCAATCAGGCCTTTATGGTAAAGATTTTCTGGTCTGATGAAAGAAAAATGTAACTCTTTGGCCTGACAGCCAATCACGCTCATCACCTAGCCAATACCATCCCTACGGTGAAGCATGGTGGTGGCAGCATCATGCTACGGGGATGTTTTTCAGCAGCAGGGACTGGGAGACTAGTCAGGATCAAGGGAAAGATGAATGGAGCAAAGTATACGGAGATCCTTGATGAAAACCTGCTCCAGAGCGCTCAGGACCTCAGACTGGGGCGAAGGTTCACCTTCCAACAGGACAATGACCCTAAGCACACAGCCAAGACAGCTCTATTTCAGCCGCACCCGTTACTGACAGGTGTATAGAAACGAGCACACAGCCATGCAATCTCCATAGACAAAAACAGCAGTAGAATGGCCTTTCCGAAAGAGCTGACTTTCAACGTGACACCATCATAGGATGCCACCTTTCCAACAAGTCAGTTCGTCAAATTTCTGTCCTGCTAGAGCTGCCCCGGTCAACTGTAAGTGTTGTTATTGTAAAGTGGAAATGTCTAGGAGCAACAATGGCTCAGCCGTGAAGTGGTAGGCCACACAAACTCACAGAACGCTATCATCGGGTGCTGAAGCGCGTAGTGTGTAAAAAATTGTCTGTCCTCGGTTGCCACACTGACTACCCGAGTTCCAAACTGCAGCCACACACAAGTCTAAGATCACCATGCAGACTACTAGACTCCTAGACTACGCAATCCCAAGCATCAGCTGAGGTGGTGTACAGCTTGCCGCCATTGTACTCTGAAGCAGTGGTAACAAGTTATCTGGAATGATGAATCACGTTTCACCATCTGGCAGGTTGACGGACTAGTCTGGGTTTGGTGGACGCCAGGAGAACACTACCTGCCCCAATTAATAGTGCCAACTGCAAATAAATAAAAAAGTTTGGTGGAGGAGGAATAATGACCTGGGGCTGTTTTTCATGGTTCTGGGTAGGCCCCTTAGTTCCAGTGAAGAGAAATCTTAACGCAACAGCGTACAATGATATTCTAGACGATTCTGTGCTTCCAACTTTGTGACAACAGTTTGGGGAAGGCCCTTTCCTGTTTCAGCATGACAATGCCCTACTACTCAAAGCGAGGTCCCTACAGAAATGGTTTGTCGAGATTGGTGTGGAAGAACTTGAATGGCCTGCACAGAGCCCTGACCTCAACCCTATCGAACACCTTTGGGATGAATTGGAACGCTGAATTAGATCCAGGCCTAAACCGCCCAGCATCAGTGCCCGACCTCACTAATGCTCTTGTGGCTGAATGGAAGCAAGATCCTGCAGCAATGTTCCAACATCTAGCGAAAAGCCTTCCCAGAAGAGTGGAGGCTGTTATAGCAACAAAAGGGGGACCAATTTTACACAACTGTCACGAATCCCGTTTCCTGAGTCTGATATTTGCCAGTGTTCTGTCCTGGAGTGTTTTTTCCGGCGTCCTGGAACGCACCCTGTCTGGTTGCCGGGCAATGTAGCCAGTTGGGAGTTCTGATTACCCGCACCTGTATCCCATCAGCTATCTGCACACCTGGTCCTGATCATCATCTCTCCTCTTCATAAGCCCGGACCTGACAACCATTCCCTGCCGGATCGTTAGCCATGAACAGTATGTTGTGCCATTGTATCAGCCTCAAGTTGGATAGAATTTGTTTTGTTGTTTTGTACATCTTGCTTGCCTTAAACTTACCTTCGTTTGTTCTGTCTTCAGTTACTCACCCGGATCATTTACCCCATTCCCGCCTGGTCGGAGGAGGATTCCGCTTCCCCATTGGATCCACCTATTTACTCCCATCAACTCACCACCGCTGCCCGCTACGCCACCTGGATATATCTACCCATTCACATTCACTTGTAAATAAATACTCACCTTCTTCCTACTCTCCTTGTCCTGGTCTGCTTCTGGGTTCAATTTTGAAGAATCGTGACAACAACATTATTGAGACGTAGCCTTCAAACATCAATGGAAAACCTCTGTTCTACCGTTAAACTGCGCTTCGAATGAGATCACATGTAGTAAAATATTTGAAAAAGCTTATTTATTTATTACTGTGAAGTGCGTCCAATTAAATGAGAGATGAGACGAATGGTAGCTTATCTTAGGCCTATAGGCTATTTTTACGAACATGAAACCAACAGTCAGAAAAGGTGAGTAATGTTTCTGCAATGATCATGAGAAATTAAATAAATAATAGGAAATAGATTCTTATTTCTAATATTTTTTTGCCGTTCTCAGTGACGGCAAATTATTGACACCTGCTTAAATGTTATGATTAAGAGTGTTATAACATATTCCCGATTTGAACAGGGCTACTACTAGGCTACTACTAGACTACTACCAAGCTACTACTAGACTACTACTAGACTACTACCAAGCTACTACTAGACTACTACTAGACTACTACCAAGCTACTACTAGACTACTACTAGACTACAACTACACTACTAGACTTCTACTAGGCTACTACTAGACTACTAATAGACTACTAGACCACTACCAGACTACTACCAGACTACAACTAGACTACAACTACACTCCTAGACTACTACTAGGCTACTACTAGACTACTACTAGACTAATACGTGGCTACTGCTAGACTACAACTAGACTCCTAGACTACTACACTACAACTAGACTACTACTAGACTACTATAAGACTGATACTCAGCTACTGCTAGACTACAACTAGACTCCTAGACTACTACTAGACTATTATACTACAACTACACTACTACTAGGTTACTACTAGACTACTACTAGACTACTATAAGACTACTAATACTAGTGTGCTACTAGGCTACTAATGGACTACTACTACTAGTGTGCTACTAGACTACTGCTAGACTACAACTAGACTCCTAGACTACTACTAGACTATTATACTACAACTACACTACTACTAGGTTACTACTAGACTACTACTAGACTACTAATACGACTACTACTACTAGTGTGCTACTAGGCTACTAATAGACTACTACTACTAGTGTGCTACTAGGCTACTAATATACTACTAATACTAGTGTGCTACTAGGCTACTAATAGACTACTACTACTAGTGTGCTACTAGACTACTAATAGACTACTACTACTAGTGTGCTACTAGGCTACTAATAGACTACTACTACTACTACGGTGCTACTAGACTACTAATAGACTACTACTACTACGGTGCTACTAGACTACTACTAGTGTGCTACTAGGCTACTAATAGACTACTACTACTAGTGTGCTACTAGACTACTAATAGACTACTACTACTAGTGTGCTACTAGGCTACTAATAGACTACTACTACTAGTGTGCTACTAGGCTACTAATAGACTACTACTACTACGGTGCTACTAGACTACTAATAGACTACTACTACTAGTGTGCTACTAGGCTACTAATAGACTACTACTACTAGTGTGCTACTAGGCTACTAATAGACTACTACTACTAGTGTGCTACTAGGCTACTAATAGACTACTACTACTAGTGTGCTACTAGACTACTAATAGACTACTACTACTAGTGTGCTACTAGGCTACTAATAGACTACTACTACTAGTGTGCTACTAGGCTACTAATAGACTACTACTACTAGTGTGCTACTAGGCTACTAATAGACTACTACTACTAGTGTGCTACTAGACTACTAATAGACTACTACTACTAGTGTGCTACTAGGCTACTAATAGACTACTACTACTAGTGTGCTACTAGGCTACTAATAGACTACTACTACTACGGTGCTACTAGACTACTAATAGACTACTACTACTAGTGTGCTACTAGGCTACTAATAGACTACTACTACTAGTGTGCTACTAGACTACTAATAGACTACTACTACTACGGTGCTACTAGACTACTAATAGACTACTACTACTAGTGTGCTACTAGACTACTAATATACTACTACTACTAGTGTGCTACTAGGCTACTAATAGACTACTACTACTAGTGTGCTACTAGACTACTAATAGACTACTACTACTAGTGTGCTACTAGGCTACTAATAGACTACTACTACTAGTGTGCTACTAGGCTACTAATAGACTACTACTACTACGGTGCTACTAGACTACTAATAGACTACTACTACTAGTGTGCTACTAGGCTACTAATAGACTACTACTATTAGTGTGCTACTAGACTACTAATAGACTACTACTACTACGGTGCTACTAGACTACTAATAGACTACTACTACTACGGTGCTACTAGACTACTAATAGACTACTACTACTAGTGTGCTACTAGGCTACTAATAGACTACTACTACTAGTGTGCTACTAGACTACTAATAGACTACTACTACTACGGTGCTACTAGACTACTAATAGACTACTACTACTACGGTGATACTAGACTACTAATAGACTACTACTACTAGTGTGCTACTAGACTACTACTAGACTACTACTAGTGTGCTACTAGACTACTAATAGACTACTACTACTAGTGTGCTACTAGACTACTAATAGACTACTACTACTAGTGTGCTACTAGGCTACTAATAGACTACTACTACTACGGTGCTACTAGACTACTAATAGACTACTACTACTACGGTGCTACTAGACTACTAATAGACTACTACTACTAGTGTGCTACTAGGCTACTAATAGACTACTACTACTAGTGTGCTACTAGACTACTACTAGTGTGCTACTAGACTTCTAATAGACTACTACTACTACGGTGCTACTAGACTACTACTAGACTACAACTAGACTACTACTAGTGTGTTACTAGACTACTTGTAGACTCCTAGACTACTACTAGACTACTACTACTACGGTGCTACTAGACTACTACTAGACTACAACTAGACTACTACTAGTGTGTTACTAGACTACTTGTAGACTCCTAGACTACTACTAGACTACAACTAGACTACTACTAGTGTGTTACTAGACTACTTGTAGACTCCTAGACTACTACTAGACTACTACTAGACTACTACTAGTGTGCTACTAGGCTACTAATAGACTACTACTACTAGTATGCTACTAGACTACTAATAGACTACTACTACTAGTGTGCTACTAGGCTACTAATAGACTACTACTACTAGTGTGCTACTAGGCTACTAATAGACTACTACTACTACGGTGCTACTAGACTACTAATAGACTACTACTACTAGTGTGCTACTAGGCTACTAATAGACTACTACTACTAGTGTGCTACTAGACTACTAATAGACTACTACTACTACGGTGCTACTAGACTACTAATAGACTACTACTACTAGTGTGCTACTAGACTACTAATAGACTACTACTACTAGTGTGCTACTAGGCTACTAATAGACTACTACTACTAGTGTGCTACTAGACTACTAATAGACTACTACTACTAGTGTGCTACTAGGCTACTAATAGACTACTACTACTAGTGTGCTACTAGGCTACTAATAGACTACTACTACTACGGTGCTACTAGACTACTAATAGACTACTACTACTAGTGTGCTACTAGGCTACTAATAGACTACTACTATTAGTGTGCTACTAGACTACTAATAGACTACTACTACTACGGTGCTACTAGACTACTAATAGACTACTACTACTACGGTGCTACTAGACTACTAATAGACTACTACTACTAGTGTGCTACTAGGCTACTAATAGACTACTACTACTAGTGTGCTACTAGACTACTAATAGACTACTACTACTAGTGTGCTACTAGGCTACTAATAGACTACTACTACTAGTGTGCTACTAGACTACTAATAGACTACTACTACTACGGTGCTACTAGACTACTAATAGACTACTACTACTACGGTGCTACTAGACTACTAATAGACTACTACTACTAGTGTGCTACTAGACTACTACTAGACTACTACTAGTGTGCTACTAGACTACTAATAGACTACTACTACTAGTGTGCTACTAGACTACTAATAGACTACTACTACTAGTGTGCTACTAGGCTACTAATAGACTACTACTACTAGTGTGCTACTAGACTACTAATAGACTACTACTACTACGGTGCTACTAGACTACTAATAGACTACTACTACTAGTGTGCTACTAGGCTACTAATAGACTACTACTACTAGTGTGCTACTAGACTACTACTAGTGTGCTACTAGACTTCTAATAGACTACTACTACTACGGTGCTACTAGACTACAACTAGACTACTACTAGTGTGTTACTAGACTACTTGTAGACTCCTAGACTACTACTAGACTACTACTACTACGGTGCTACTAGACTACTACTAGTGTGTTACTAGACTACTTGTAGACTCCTAGACTACTACTAGACTACTACTAGACTACAACTAGACTACTACTAGTGTGTTACTAGACTACTTGTAGACTCCTAGACTACTACTAGACTACTACTAGACTACTACTAGTGTGCTACTAGACTACTACTACACTACTAGATTACTACTAGACTAATACTAGGCTACTAATATACTACTACTAGATTACTACTAGACTAATACTATGCTTCTACTACTACTAGTGTACTACTAGACTACTACTAGACTCCTGGACTACAACTAGACTATTAGTAGATTACTACTAGACTAATACTAGGCTACTACTAGACTACTACTAGTGTGCTACTAGACTAATACTATGCTACTAATATACTACCAGTAGACTACTAGACCACTACTAGAATACTACTAGACCTTTGCTTTCTTGCAATGCAATACTTCAACCACTAGACACTTTGCGTATGCATGGTCTAACGTTTGCGGGAGGATAAGCGCATTCTCACGTCAAGTTTAGTTTTGGTAAATGTCAACATTTACGTGAAAATTGGCACACCCAGGTTTTTTCCCTCTCTCTATTCCTCTGGAACAACAAGAGCACTACCCTTACCTTATCCTCCTCTCTCTATTCCTCTGGAACAACAAGAGCACTGCCCTTACCTTATCCTCCTCTCTCTATTCCTCTGGAACAACAAGAGCACTCCCCTTACCTTATCCTCCTCTCTTCATCCCTCTCTATTCCTCTGAAACTCCCCTTACCTTATCCTCCTCTCTTCATCCCTCTCTATTCCTCTGAAACTCCCCTTACCTTATCCTCCTCTCTTCATCCCTCTCTCTATTCCTCTGAAACTGCCCTTAGCTTATCCTCCTTTCTTCATCCCTCTCTCTATTCCTCTGGAACAACAAGGGACCTCCCCTTACCTTATCCTCCTCTCTTCATCCCTCTCTCTATTCCTCTGAAACAACAAGAGAACTCCCCTTACCTTATCCTTCTCTCTTCATCCCTCCCTCTATTCCTCTGAAACTCCCCTTACCTTATCCTCCTCTCTTCATCCCTCCCTCTATTCCTCTGAAACAACAAGAGCACTGCCCTTACCTATCCTCCTCTCTTCATCCCTCTCTCTACTCCTCTGAAACAACAAGGGAACTCCCCTTACCTTATCCTCCTCTCTTCATCCCTCTCTCTACTCCTCTGAAACAACAAGAGCACTCCCCTTACCTTATCCTCTTCTCTTCATCCCTCTCTCTACTCCTCTGGAACAACAAGAGCACTCCCCTTACCTTATCCTCCTCTCTTCATCCCTCTCTATTCCTCTGAAACTGCCCTTACCTTATCCTCCTCTCTTCATCCCTCTCTATTCCTCTGAAACTGCCATTACCTTATCCTCCTCTCTTCATCTCTTCCTCTGGAACAACAAGATAACTCCCCTTACCTTATCCTCCTCTCTTCATCCCTCTCTATTCCTCTGAAACTGCCCTTACCTTATCCTCCTCTCTTCACCCCTCTCTATTCCTCTGAAACTGCCCTTACCTTATCCTCCTCTCTTCACCCCTCTCTATTCCTCTGATACTGCCCTTACCTTATCCTCCTCTCTTCACCCCTCTCTATTCCTCTGAAACTGCCCTTACCTTATCCTCCTCTCTTCACCCCTCTCTATTCCTCTGAAACTGCCCTTACCTTATCCTCCTCTCTTCATCCCTCTCTATTCCTCTGAAACTCCCCTTACCTTATCCTCCTCTCTTCACCCTTCTCTATTCCTCTGAAACTGCCCTTGCTACATCCTCCTCAGTTCACTCCTCTTACATTCATTTTTTTACTTCCTATTACTTAATTAATACTAATTTCTCAATTGAAACTCCTCATTGATGTTAAATATATTTTGTGCTGTGTATTATCATACTGGCCATACTGGAGTTTTCTCTGTTCATGTCAGGTGTGTTAGAAAAATAATGATCATGTGATCTTGGTTTCCCTTATTCTAATTACTCTCTCTTTCTCTCTCCCCTCCATCTCTCTCTCAGATGTGAACATTGAGTCTTTCCAGATCTTCTCGTGCTCTGGCTGTCCGTTCTCCTTCACCTCTCAGACCTTCTCGTGCTCTGGCTGTCCGTTCTCCTTCACCTCTCAGATCTTCTCGTACTCTGGCTGTCCGTTCTCCTTCACCTCTCAGATCTTCTCGTGCTCTGGCTGTCCGTTCTCCTTCACCTCTCAGATCTTCTCGTACTCTGGCTGTCCGTTCTCCTTCACCTCTCAGATCATCTCGTGCTCTGGCTGTCCGTTCTCCTTCACCTCTCAGATCTTCCTCCTCAAGCACATAAAGAGATGTCACCATGATGAGTATGTCAGACTGTTGAGGAGTGGAGAGATCAGATCAGAGTATCTCATGTCCTCCAGCAGCTCACAACACCATGGAACCAACACAGCTTTATTCAACCCAGCTCCCACCAGGAAACAGAGAGAGACGGACAAGCCAAAGCCACACCACTGTTCTCAGTGTGGGGAGAGCTTCACAACAGGGAGAAATCTCATCAGACACCAGCCCATTCACACAGGAGAAAAGCTGTTCTACTGCTCCCAGTGTGGAAAGAGTTTCAGTCGGTCATACCATCGAAAGAAACACCAGTGTTCTTAAAATAGTAAAGAAGTGGAACTTTAGGTTTCTCTTGAAATTGTGACGGTGATGTAACAGTGTTCTATCAAAAACGGACTGGTGTCTTTACATGGACACTGATGTCTTTACATGGACACTGATGTCTTTACATGGACACTGATGTCTTTACATAGATATTGGTGTCTTTACATGGACACTGATGTCTTTACATGGACACTGATGTCTGTACATAGATACTGGTGTCTTTACATAGATACTGGTGTCTTTACATAGATACTGGTGTCTTTACATAGATACTGGTGTCTTTACGTAGATACTGGTGTCTTTACATAGATACTGGTGTCTTTACATAGATACTGATGTCTACATAGATACTGGTGTCTTTACGTAGATACTGATGTCTTTACATAGATACTGGTGTCTTTACATAGATACTGACGTCTTTACATAGATACTGGTGTCTTTACATAGATACTGGGGTCTTTACATAGATACTGGTGTCTTTACGTAGATACTGGTGTCTTTACATAGATACTGGTGTCTTTACATAGATACTGATGTCTTTACATAGATACTGGTGTCTTTACATAGATACTGGTGTCTTTATGTAGATACTGATGTCTTTACATAGATACTGGTGTCTTTACATAGATACTGGTGTCTTTACATAGATACTGATGTCTTTACATAGATACTGATGTCTTTACGTAGATACTGATGTCTTTACGTAGATACTGGTGTCTTTACATAGATACTGGTGTCTTTACATAGATACTGGTGTCTTTACATAGATACTGATGTCTTTACATAGATACTGGTGTCTTTACATAGATACTGATGTCTTTACATAGATACTGATGTCTTTACATAGATACTGGTGTCTGTACATAGATACTGGTGTCTTTACATAGATACTGGTGTCTTTACATAGATACTGGTGTCTTTACATAGATACTGGTGTCTTTACATAGATACTGATGTCTTTACATAGATACTGATGTCTTTACATAGATACTGATGTCTTTACATAGATACTGATGTCTTTACATAGATACTGATGTCTTTACATAGATACTGGTGTCTTTACATAGATACTGATGTCTTTACATAGATACTGGTGTCTTTACATAGATACTGGTGTCTTTACATAGATACTGATGTCTTTACATAGATACTGATGTCTTTACATAGATACTGGTGTCTTTACATAGATACTGATGTCTTTACATAGATACTGGTGTCTTTACATAGATACTGATGTCTTTACATAGATACTGGTGTCTTTACATAGATACTGATGTCTTTACATAGATACTGGTGTCTTTACATAGATACTGATGTCTTTACATAGATACTGATGTCTTTACATAGATACTGGTGTCTTTACATAGATACTGGTGTCTTTACATAGATACTGGTGTCTTTACATAGATACTGGTGTCTTTACATAGATACTGATGTCTTTACATAGATACTGATGTCTTTACATAGATACTGATGTCTTTACATAGATACTGATGTCTTTACATAGATACTGATGTCTTTACATAGATACTGATGTCTTTACATAGACACACTGATGAACTATTCTGTTTTTGCACTTATTCTGTCAAAGTCCTGTATTATTTTATAAATGTATTAATCATATTATAAAGCAGTGGTCTCCAAGGCATTCCTAGTCGATCGCCAAACATTTATGTAAAAAAACGAATGATAAGGCATTCCTAGTCGATCGCCAAACATTTATGTAAAAAAACGAATGATAAGGCATTCCTAGTCGATCGCCAAACATTTATGTATAACACGAATGATAAGGCATTCCTAGTGATGGCCAAACATGTATGTAAAAAACGAATGATAAGGCATTCCTAGTCGATCGCCAAACATTTATGTAAAAAACGAATGATAAGGCATTCCTAGTCGATGGCCAAACATTTATGTAAAAAACGAATGATAAGGCATTCCTAGTCGATCGCCAAACATTTATGTAAAAAAACGAATGATAAGGCATTCCTAGTCGATGGCCAAACATTTATGTAAAAAAACGAATGATAAGGCATTCCTAGTCGATGGCCAAACATTTATGTAAAAAACGAATGATAAGGCATTCCTAGTCGATCGCCAAACATTTATGTAAAAAACGAATGATAAGGCATTCCTAGTCGATGGCCAAACATTTATGTAAAAAACGAATGATAAGGCATTCCTAGTCGATGGCCAAACATTTATGTAAAAAACGAATGATAAGGCATTCCTAGTCGATGGCCAAACATTTATGTAAAAAACGAATGATAAGGCATTCCTAGTCGATGGCCAAACATTTATGTGAAAAACGAATGATAAGGCATTCCTAGTCGATCGCCAAACATTTATGTAAAAAACGAATGATAAGGCATTCCTAGTCGAAGGCCAAACATTTAAGTAAAAAACAAATGATAAGGCATTCCTAGTCGATCGCCAAACATTTATGTAAAAACGAATGATAAGGCATTCCTAGTCGATCGCCAAACATTTATGTAAAAAACGAATGATAAGGCATTCCTACTTGTTTCAGCTGCACGGTGTACGCCGGGTAGTTGAAGTGTTCCCATTTTGAACCATTTCATGTGTCTGAAGGTACAACATGCCAACTCAGCGTGCCCGGAGAGGAAATCAAGTGCACCTGTACCGCTAGCCAATCGAATTGCTCAGATCACCGTGTGTCTGCAGCTTCCTTGAGCGCACAGTAAAGCAAATTGATACTGTGATTTCAAAACATCTAAAACCATGACTAAACAGACTGTCAACGAATACACCAAAGAGCTGCTGTTATTATGACTGAGTTCATGTTTAAGGCCTAGATTCAATCAGATCGAGAGTTAAATGGCGATAGCCGACACCGGCATAGCTGATGTTTTGGCTGTGTCTGAGATGGAACTGTGTTGGAGCTGTCAAATCGGTGAGCAGCTGGTCTTGTGATAATTGTCACGAAGCCACACCCGTCCCACTCGCATTAGAAGTTCAGAATGAGAAAGTGTAGGTTATATAGAAATGATGACGCTCAAATTTAAAATCATTAAACAAAATAATTGAGGTGTAGATTACATCTCATATTCCAGTGTTCGAACTTGTAAACAAGGATGCATGAGATTTCTCTGAATGCAACTCCATGCAGCCAATAGCAACGTCCACTTTAGGTATCGTGTCTGGAGCCGCTTGTGGATTTGACAGCTCTACCGTAATTCCAGCCCCGACACTGCCAAAAGAACCGCTATGCGGATGTCGGCTAAAGTTTTTATTCAGGACTGTCAACACTTTTTATTCAACACTTGTATAACCATGAAATGCACTTCTCCCCTCGTGCTGCAACCAGCACTGCAGCTTCAATGAAGTGTTTCAATCTGCTTGCAACTGTTATTATTAGCAGCGGTGTTTTTTAATATCAAGGAATATTTCACTTTCTCTGGACATAGGAGTAACAACATGTCAGAAATAATGTGGTGTGACTCGAGTTTCACCACAGGCTGGAAAACAGTGTCCCCTTCTTATTCCGTCTTAGCGGAGCTGAGGGGAGAGATGTGTTATTACATACAGCTGGGTATTTTAATTAACAAAACAAATTTGAGGAAAATGATACCTAACCTCGATCAGCAAATTGAGTGTAACACACACGCTGGAAAAACACTGGACCAGTGCTACTCTAACTTCCGGGATGCATACAAGGCCCTCCCCCGCCCTGACCACGACTTCATTTTGCTCCTCCCTTCCTATAAGCAGAAACTCAAACAGGAAGCACCCGTGCTAAGGACTATTCAACGCTGGTCTGACCAGTCAGAATCCACGCATCAACATTGTTTTGATTACACGGAGTGGGATATGTTCTGGCTAGCTTCCGAGAATAATATTGACGTGTACAATGAGATGGTTACTGCTTCCATCAAGAAGTGAATTGGAGATGTTGTACCCACTGACTAATAAAACCCACCCTAACGAGAAACCGTGGATAGATAGTAGCATTCGTGCAAAACTGAAAGCACAAAAGCACCTCATTTAACCATGGCAGAGTGATGGGGAATATGGCAGGATATAAACATAGTTGTTCCCTCCGCAATGCAATCAAACAGGCAACACGTCAATATCGAGACAAAGTGGAGTCGCAATTCAACATCTTAGACACAAGACGTATGTCGCAGGGTTTACAGTCAATCACGGACTACAAAAGGAAAACCAGCCACGTCGGGGACACCGACATCTTTTGTTGCCAGACAAGCTAAACACTTTCTTTGTCTGCTTTGAAGATGACACAGTGCCACTGACTCGGCCAGCTACCAAAGACTGTGGGCTCTCCTTCTCCGTGGCCAACGTGAATAAGATATTTAAACGTGTTAACCCTCGCAAGGCTGCCGGTCCAGACGGCATCCCTAGCTGTGTCCTCAGAGCATGTGCAGACCAGCTGGCTGGTGTGATTACGGACATATTCAATCTCTCCTTATCCCAGTCTGTTGTCTCCACATGCTTCAAGATGGCCACCATTGTTCCTGCACCCAAGAATGCAAAGGTAACTGAACTAAATTACTAACGCCCCATAGCACTCACTTCTGTCATCATGAATTGCTTTGAGAGGCTAGTTAAGGATCATATCACCTCCACCTTACCTGTCACCCTAGACCCACATCAATTTGCTTATTGCCCCAATAGGTTAACAGACGATACAATCACCATCACAATGCACACTGCCCTATCCCATCTGGACAAGAGGAATACCTATGAAAGAATGCTGTTCATTGACTACAGCTCAGCATTCAACACCATAGTATCCTTCAAGCTCATCATTAAGCTTGAGGCCCTGGGTCTCAACCCCTCCCTGTGTAACTGGGTCCTGGACTTCCTGACGGGCCACCCTCAGGTGGTGAAGGTAGGAAACAACATCTCCACTACGCTGACCCTCAACACAGGGGCCCCACAAGGGTGCGTGCTCAGCCCCCTCCTTTACTCCCTGTTCACCCATGACTGCGTGGCCATGCACGCCTCCAATTCAATCATCAAGTTTGCAGACGACACAACAGCAGTAGGCTCAATTACCAACAACGACAAGACAGCCTACAGGAAGGAGGTGAGGGCTCTCTGAGTGTGGTGTGTGGTGTCAGGAAAATATCCTCTCACTCAAAGTCAACAAAACAAATGAGATGATCGTGGACTTCAGGAAACAGCAGTGGGAGCACCACTCCATCCACATCGACGGGACAGTAGTGGAGAAGGTGGAAAGTTCCACAGCGTACACATCACTGATCAACTGACATTTTCAACCCACACATACTGTGTGGTGAAGAAGGCGCAAGAGCGCCTCTTCAACCTCGGGAGGCTGAAGAAATTTGGCTGGTCAACTATAACCCTCACAAACTTACAGATGCACAATTGAGAGCATCCTGTCGGGCTGTATCACCACCTGGTATGACAACTGCACCACCCACAACTGCAGGGCTCTCCAGAGGGTGGTGCGGTCTGCACAATGCATCACTGGGGGAAAGCTACCTGCCCTCCAGGACACCTACAGCACCCGATGTCACAGGAAAAAATACTTCAAGGACCAAAAAAGATCATCAAGGACAACAACCACCCGAGCCACTGCTTGTTCACCACGCTGCCATTCAGAAGGCGAGGTCAGTACAGGAGCATCAAAGCAGGGACCAAGAGACTGAAAAACAGCTTCTATCTCAAGGCCATCAGACTGTTAAACAGTAATCACTAACACAGAGAAGCTGCTGCCAACATACGGAATTTAAATCATTGACCACTTTAATAAATGGAACACTAGTCACTATAATAATTCCATTTTAATGATGTTTACATATCTTGCATTACTTATCTCATATTTATATACTGTATTCTATACAATCTATTGCATCTTAGCCTATGTGCTCTGACATTGCTCATCCATATATTTATAGATTCTTGTTCCCTTCCTTTACTTAGACTTGTGTGTATTAGGTATTTGTTGTGGAATTGTTAGATATTGCTGCACTGTCGGAACTAGAAGCACAAGCATTTCGCTACACTGGCAATAACATCAGCTAACCATGTGTATGTGACCAATACATTTGATTTGATTTGAGCACACATACACAGACACTCGGTTGGGGGAATGCTTTAATAAACCCACAGTAACATTTCTACGGGGCATCTCGAGACCAAGCCAGGAAAAAGATGAGTGTACCTGCCCTGGGGCAAGGGGGGGGGGGGGGAGAAGGGAAAGACAGAAAGAGAAGGATAAAGAGAAACGGAGAGAGAGAAGAGTATCTTACAATCAGTGAAGCCAAGGGCACTCTCCTTCTGTTCACTCTCTCTCTCTGTCACTCTCTCTCCCTGTCACACTCTCTCCATCACTCTCTCTCTCTCTCTGTCACTCTCCCTCTCTCATCACTCTCTCCATCATTTTCTCTCCCTCTCTCATCACTCTCTCCATCATTTTCTCTCCCTCTCTCTCACTCTCTCAAATTTCAAAATCAAGCAGCTTTATTGGCATGACAAAACATTATATCAATATTGCATTGTATATACATTGTAATAAAATAATGGAGAATAAAGAATAATGAAATTAAATGGTAGCAAATAATAATACAAATCTCTCCATCACTCTTTCTCCAAATAAATACAGGTTGTATTTACAATGGTGTTTGTGCTTCACTGGTTGCCCTTTTCTTGTGGTAACAGGTCACAAATACTGCTGCTGTGATGGCACACTGTGGTACTTCACCCAGTAGATATGGGAGTTTATCAAAATTGGGTTTGTTTTAGAATTCTTTGTGGATCTGTGTAATCTGAGGGAAATATGTGTCTCTAATATGGTCATATATTTGGCAGGAGGTTAGGAAGTGCTACTCAGTTTCCACCTCATTTTGTGGGCAGTGAGCACAAAGCCTGTCTTCTCTTGAAAGCCAGGTCCGGCTTCGGCGGCATTTCTCAATAGCTCACTGAGTCTGTACATAGTCAAAGCTTTCCTTAATTGTTGGTCACAGTGGTCAGGTATTCTGCCACTGTGTACATTCTAGTATTCTAGTTTGCTCAGTATTTTTGTTAATTCTTTCCAATGTGTCAAGTAATTCTCTTTTAGTTTTCTCATGATTTGGTTAGGTCTAATTGTGTTGCTGTCTTGCTGCTCTGTGGAGTCTGTTTGTGTTTGTGAACAGAGCCCCAGGACCAGCTTGCTTAGGGGACACTTCTCCAGGTTCATCTCTCTGTAGGTGATGGCTCTGTGGGGTCTGTTTGTGTTTGTGAACAGAGCCACAGGACCAGCTTGCTTAGGGGACTCTTCTCCAGGTTCATCTCTCTGTAGGTGATGGCTCTGTGGGGTCTGTTTGTGTTTGTGAACAGAGCCACAGGACCAGCTTGCTTAGGGGACTCTTCTCCAGGTTCATCTCTCTGTAGGTGATGGCTCTGTGGGGTGTGTTTGTGTTTGTGAACAGAGCCCCAGGACCAGCTTGCTTAGGGGACTCTTCTCCAGGTTCATCTCTCTGTAGGGTGTGTTTGTGTTTGTGAACAGAGCCCCAGGACCAGCTTGCTTAGGGGACTCTTCTCCAGGTTCATCTCTCTGTAGGGTGTGTTTGTGTTTGTGAATAGAGCCACAGGACCAGCTTGCTTAGGGGACTCTTCTCCAGGTTCATCTCTCTGTAGGTGACCGCTTTGTTATGGAAGGCTTGGGAATCACTTCCTTTTAGGTGGTTGTAGAATTTAATAACGGCTCTTTTCTGGATTTTGATCATTAGCGGGTATCGGCCTAATTCTGCTCTGCATGCATTATTTGGTGTTTTACGTTATATGATATTTTTGCAGAATTCTGCATGCAGAGTCTCAATTTGATGTTTGTCCCATTTTGTGAATTCTCGGTTTGTGAGCGGACCCCAGACCTCACAAACATAAAGTTTAATGGGTTCTATAACTGATTCAAGTATTTTTAGCCAGATCCTAATTGGTATGTCAAATTTTATGTTCCTTTTGATGGCACAGAAGGCCATTCTTGCCTTGCCTCTCAGATCTTTCACAGCTTTGTGAAAGTTACCTGTGGCACTGATGTTTAGGAAGAGATATGTCTACTTGTTTGTGTGCTCTAGGGCAACGGTGTCTAGATGGAATTTGTATTTGTGGTCCTGGCAACTGGACCTTTTTTGGAACACCAAGGTCTGACAGAATCTGTGCAGAAGATCTAGGTGCTAATGTAGGCCTCTCTTGTTTGGGGACGGAAGCACCAGATCATCAGCAAACAGTAGACAGGTTCTAGTAGGGTGAGGCAGACAGTTATAGTTCCCTTGCCAATTCATTGATATTGAAGAGGGTGGGGCTTAAGATGCATCCCTGTCTCACCCCCCGGCCAAGTGGAAAGAAATGTGTGTGTTTGCCAATTTGCCAATTTTAACCACACACTTGTTGTTTGTGTACATGGATTTTATAATGTCGTATGTGTTTCCCCCAACACCACTTTCCATCAATTTGTATAGCAGACCCTCTTGCCAAATTGAGTCAAAAGCTTTTTGAAATCAGCAAAGCATGAGAAGACTTTTCCTTTGTTTTGGTTTGTTTGTCAATTAGGGTGTACAGGGTGAATACATGATCTGTGATATAGTAATTTGGTAAAAAGCCAATTTGACATGTGTTAGGTACATTGTTTTCGCTGAGAAAATGTATGAGTCTGCTGTTAATATTAATGCAGAGGAATTTCCCAAGGTTGCTGTTGACGCATATCCCACAGTAGTTATTGGGGTCAAATTTGTCTCCACTTTTGTATGTTTTTGGTTGGATAGGTTTCACAATTTCTTTCTAGGTTAATGCATTCTTCATCAAACCATTCTTCATAAAACCATTTATCATTGTTGTTCATTTTCTTAGGTTGTCTGTTTGACAGTTTTAGATTTGATAGGGAAGCTGAGAAGTCAAATATAAAAGTCTTATGGCTTTGGGGTAGAAGCTGTTTCGAAGCATTTTGGACGTAGACTTGGCGCTCCGGTACCGCTTGCCATGCGGTAGCAGAGAGAACAGTCAATAACTAGGGTGGCTGGAGTCTTTGACAATTTTTAGGGCCTTCCTCTGACACCGCCTAGTATAGAGGTCAAGGAGGTCCTGGATGGCAGGAAGCTTGGCCCCGGTGATGTACTGGGCCGTACGCACTACCCTCTGTAGTGCCTTGCGGTTGGAAGCTGAGCAGTTGCCAAGCCAGGCAGTGATGCAACCCGGCAGGATGATCTCGGTGGTGCAGCTGTAAAACCTGTTGAGGATCTGAAGACCCATGTCAAATCTTTTCAGTCTCCTGAGGGGGAATAGGTTTTGATGTGCCCTCTTCACGACTGTCTTGGTGTTCTTGGACCATGTTAGTTTGTTTGTGATGTGGACGCCAAGGAACTTGAAGCTCTCAATCTGCTCCACTACAGCCCCGTTGATGAGAATGGGGGCGTGCTCGGTCCTCCTTACCCTGTAGTCCACAATCACCTCTTTTGTCTTGATCACGTTGAGGGAGAGGTTATTGTCCTTGTACTACACGGTCAGTCACTGTTATGTCACTCTCTCTCTCCATCACTCACTCACTCACTCTCTCTCCATCACTCTCTCTCTCTCTTTTTCCATCACTCTATCTCTCTCTCTCAATCACTCTCTCTCCATCACTCTCTCTCTCAATCACTCTCTCTCTCCCTCCATCTCTCTCTCTCTCTCTCCTCTCCATCTCTCTCTCACTCCATCATCTCTCCATCTCTCTCTCTCTCTCTCTCACTCCATCTCTCTCTCTCATCTCTCTCTCTCCATCTTTCTCTCCATCTCTCCTTCTGTCATTCCCTCCTTCCATTAGCCAGGCAGAGCCATGACAATAACCACTGATATATAGTGAGTAGAAAAGAACCAATCACTTTAATAACATTTCATGCTATCTCTGCTTCCACAGACCCAAACACACACACACATACCACACACACACAGGGATAGACAGGCACACACACACACACACACACACACATAGATAGACAGGCACACAGACACACAGACAGACACACACGGCACCTGGACGTATTGTGAGTAGAAAAGACCCAATCACTTTAATAACATTTCATGCTATCTCTGCTTTCACAGAACCACACACAAAGACACAAACACACAGACAGACAGACAGACAGACAGACAGACAGACAGACAGACAGACAGACAGACACGGCGCCTGGACATATTGTGAGTAGAAAAGACCCAATCACTTTAATAACATTTCATGCTATCTCTGCTTTCACAGACCCACACACAAAGACACAAACACACACACACACACACACACACACACACACACACACACACACACACACACACACACACACACACACACACACACACACACAGACAGACAGACAGGCTGGCAGACAGACAGACAGGCAGGCAGGCAGGCAGACAGACAGGCTGGCAGACAGAGGCAGACAGGCAGACAGACAGACAGACAGACAGACAGACAGACAGACAGACAGACAGGCAGGCAGGCAGACAGACAGGCAGACAGACAGACAGGCAGGCAGGCAGACAGACACTGCGCCTGGAATCTGTCCTTCACCAGCGGAGAACACAGGCTTTCATTTCAGACCAAACAGTGGAAATGCAGAGTGCAACCAATCCGATTGGATAAACTGTGGAATAATGTAATTGTGGAGGACAGAGAGGCAGAGAGGGGTGGATATGATGATGACTCAATATGCAGAGAGAGTTGATATGGAGATGACTTACTATGCACAGTGGCGTATCAGACTGGCCCTCCTCAAAAATATGTATTTATAAAGTGTGTGTGTGAAGCTTGAGTGTGTCTCAAATCTGACTAATGTGTCAGAACAGACCCATCTGTTCACCACTCACCCCAGGGTGTGTGTGTGTGTGTGTGTGTGTGTGTGTGTGTGTGTGTGTGTGTGTGTGTGTGTGTGTGTGTGTGTGTGTGTGTGTGTGTGTGTGTGTGTGTGTGTGTGTGTGTGTGTCGTAGAACATGTCAGTGAATGCACTTTGAGAGGAGATGGGGTGACTATCTATTGAAAAACTACAATCCCACAAACATTTTCCACAGGGAAAAAATATTTATCAATATGCGATTTCCAAACTGGTGGACCTTTATCATGGTAGCTGGTGGTAATGGGAATACTCTGGGACGCAACAAAGTGAATGGCATAAATAACCATACAGTTGTGAGGGAAACCAAGTCAACAGGTTAACAACATGTACATTGAACATAACACTGTGGCTTAAACAATAGTAGAAATCAGTGCTACTCTGAATGTGACAAAACAATAGTCTAATGTGAACTCTACTGAGATAGAAAGAGGGAGGGAGGAAGGGAGATAGAGGAGGGGGGGTCAAGGGAGGAAATCTAGGGAACTCACAGAGATAGTGGAACATCATAGTCTCCACAATAACTAAGTGTCGTGTCTGACAGTGACTGGGTATACAGTGGCTTCCGGAAGTACTTGGCATTTCTTCCTAAACTCAGCAAAAAAAGAAATGTCCTCTCACTGTCAACTGCGTTTATTTACAGCAAACTTAACATGTGTAAATATTTGTATGAACAAAACAAGATCCAACAACTGAGAAATAAACTGAACAAGTTCCACAGACATGTTGTTACGCCCTGACCTTAGAGATCCTTTTTATTCTCTCATTTGGTTAGGTCAGGGTGTGACTTGGGTGGGCAATCTATGTGTTCTATTTCTTTGTTGGCCGGGTGTGGTTCCCAATCAGAGGCAGCTGTCTATCGTTGTCTCTGATTGGGGATCATACTAAGGCAGCCTGTTTGCCACCTGAGTTTGTGGGATCTTGGTTTTTGTTAGTTGCTGTATAGCCTGCAGAACTTTATGGGCGTTTAGTATTTTGGTGTTCATTGTAAATAAAAGTAAGATGTTCGCCTACCACGCTGCACCTTGGTCTAATTCCGTCAACGAACGTAACACATGTGACTAACAGAAATGGAACAATGTGTTCCTGAACAAAGGGGGGACAAAATCAAAAGTAACCGTCAGTATCTGGTGTGGCCACCAGCTGCATTAAGTACGGCAGTGCATCTCCTCCTCATTGACTGCACCATATTTACCAGCTCTTGCTGTGAGATGTTACCCCACTCTTCCACCAAAGCACCTGCAAGTTCCCAGACATTTCTGGGGGGAATGGCCCTAGCCCACGAGCAGTATTGCTGGTGGCATTGTCATGCTGGAGGGTCATGTCAGGATGAATCTGCAGAAAGGGTTCCACATGAGGGAGGAGGATGTCTTCCCTGTAACGCACAGCGTTGAGATTGCCTGCAATGACAACAAACTCAGTCCGATGATACTGTGACACAGCGTCCCAGACCATGACAGACCCTCCACCTTCAAATCGATTCCGCTCCAGAGTACAGGCCTCGGTGTAACGCTCATTCCTTCGATGATAAACGCGAATACGACCATCACCCCTGGTAAGACAAAACTGCAACTTGTCAGTGAAGAGCACTTTTTGCCTGTCCTGTCTGGTCCAGCGACGGTGGGTTTGTGACCATAGGCGATGTTGTTGCCGGTGATGTCTGGTGAGGACCTGCCTTACAACAGGCCTACAAGCCCTCAGTCCAGCATCTCTCAGCCTATTGCAGACAGTCTAGTCTGAGCACTGATGGATGGATTGTGCATTCCTGGTGTAACTCGAGCAGTTGTTGTTGCCATCCTGTACCTGTCCCACAGGTTTAGTGTTCGGATGTACTGATCCTGTGCAGGTGTTGTTACATGTGGTCTGCCACTGTGAGGACGATCAGCTGTCCGTCTTGTCTCCCTGTAGCGCTGTCTTAGGCGTCTCACAGTACGGACTTTGCAATTTATTGCCCTGGCCAAATCTGCAGTCCTTATGTCTTCTTGCAGCATGCCTAAGGCACGTCCACGCAGATGAGCAGGGACCCTGGGCATCTTTCTTTTGGTGTTTTGAGAGTCAGTAGAAAGGACTCTTTAGTGTCCTAAGTTTTCATAACTGTGACCTTAATTGCCTACCGTCTGTAAGCTGTTAGTGTCTTAATGACCATTCCTCAGGTGCATGTTCATTAATTGTTTATGGTTCATTAAACAAGCATGGGAAACAGTGTTAAAATCCAATGAAAATCTGTGAAGTTATTCGGATTGTTACTAATTACCTTTGAAAGACAGGATCCTGAAAAAGGGATGTTTATTTTTTGCTGAGTTTATTTTGTTGCCTTAGATCATGGAATTAAAATCGATTTTTTTTAGGAGTTTGTATCATTTGATTTACACAACATGCCTATCACTTTGAAGATGCAAAATATTTTTATTGTGAAACAAGCAAGAAATAAGACAAAACAACAAAAAACTAGAGCGTGTATAACTATTCACCCCCCCAAAGTCAATACTTTGTAGCGCCACCTTTTGCAGCAATTACAGCTGCAAGTCTCTTGGGGTATGTCTCTATAAGTTTGGCACATCGAGCCACTGGGAAATTATCCCATTCTTCAAGGCAAAACTGCTCCAGCTCCTTCAAGTAGCATGGGTTCCCCCGGTGTACAGCAATCTTTAAGTCATACCACAGATTCTCAATTGGATTGATGTCTGGGCTTTGACTAGGCCATTCCAAGACATTTAAATGTTTCCCCATAAACTACTCAAGTGTTGCTTTAGCAGTATGCTTAGGATCATTGTCCTGCTGTAAGGTGAACCTCCTTCCCAGTCTCAAATCTCTGGAAGACTGAAACAGGTTTCCCTCAAGAATTTCCCTGTATTTAGCGCCGTCCATCATTCATTCAATTCTGACCAGTTTCCCAGTCCCTGCCGATGAAAAACATCCCCACAGCATGATGCTGCCACCACCATGCTTCTCTGTGGGGATGGTGTTCTCGGGGTGATGAGAGGTGTTGGGTTTGTGCCAGACATAGTGTTCATCTTGATGGCCAAAATGCTACATTTCAGTCTCATCTGACTAGAGTACCTTCTTCCATATGTTTGGGGAGTCTCCCACATGCCATTTGGTGAACACTTTTTTATTTATTGCCACTCTTCTGTAAAGCCCAGCTCTGTGGAGTGTACGGCATAAAGTGCCTCCAATCTCCGCTGTGGATCTTTGCAGCTCCTTCAGGGTTATCATTGGTATCTTTGTTGCTTCTTAGATTAATGCTCTCCTTGCCTGGTCTGTGAGTTTTGATGGGCGGCCCTCTCTTGGCAGGTTTGTTGTGGTGCCATATTCTTTCCATTTTCTCATAATGGATTTAATGGTGCTCTGTGGGATGTGCAAAGTTTCAGATATTTTTTTAGAACTCAACCCTGATCTGTACTTCTCCACAACTTTGTCCCTGACCTGTTTGGAGAGCTCCTTGGTCTTCATGGTGCTGCTTGCTTGGTGGTGCCCCTCGCTTACTGGTGTTGCAGACTCTGGGGCATTTCAGAACAGGTGTATATTTTCTGAGATCATGTGACCGATCATGTGACAATTAGATTGCACACAGTTGGACTTTATTTAACACATTTTATGACTTCTGAAGGTAATTGGTTGCACTAGATCTTATTTAGGGAATTCATTGCAAAGGGGATGAATACACACACACCACTTTTCAGGGGTTTTACGTAATTTTTTCTTGAAATAAGTTATTTTTTCATTTCACTTCACCAATTTGGACTATTTTGCGTATTTCCATTACATTAAAACATTTAAATCCATTTAAATGACAGGTTGTAATGCAACAAAATAGGAAAAATGCCAAGGGGGATGAATACTTTTGCAAGGCACTGTATATTGAGCCACAGCCATTCACCCTCTCAGTTATTATTATAGCCACAGCCATTTACCCTCTCAGTTATTATTTTAGCCACAGCCATTCACCCTCTCAGTTATTATTTTAGCCACAGCCATTCACCCTCTCAGTTATTATTTTAGCCACAGCCATTCACCCTCTCAGTTATTATTTTAGCCACAGCCATTCACCCTCTCAGTTATTATTTTAGCCACAGCCATTCACCCTCTCAGTTATTATTATAGCCACATCCATTTACCCTCTCAGTTATTATTTTAGCCACAGCCATTCACCCTCTCAGTTATTATTTTAGCCACAGCCATTCACCCTCTCAGTTATTATTATAGCCACATCCATGCACTGTCTTAATTACTATCCATATCAAAGCTGTGGGCTCCGCTCCACTTCACTGACTGTTTTCTGTGCAGCGAGAATCTCTCGGATCTGTTAAATGCTGATGAGGAACATGACTCTGAAACCTGCTGTAAATACATTAGCCGAAATGCAAGTAGATTCCTAGCCCGTGTGAACGTTAGATCTGAAAGCATTGGATTAGCAGTATGTTAAACCCTGTAGCGCATCTTGTCTATTGATAGGCTAGCTGGAATTGTTGCCATAATGCTTACTGTCTCTGTGACACCCTTTCAGTTCAGATCTGTGTCTGTCTAGGGGAAGTGTGTAGGGTATAGGGGTTAGGGCTAGGGGTCGATCTGGGATTGGTCAATGAAACAAGAATGGACTGATGCGTTACAATACTGGACACTTCAGATGACCAGACCATGTGACCTGAACTGGACATCTCTTGTTTTACTCCAATTAAAATACAATTAAAATACATTTAAAAAGAACATTGACAAAATGAAAGGATTCATACAAAACACACTTTTAAAAGACAACTAATGTACAAAACATTCTCCATTACAAAAACCGAGTGAAATGTTTCAGGAGAGCAGTGCTCAGGTGAAATGACTAGCCACATTATTTACACATTTGCTTCATTTTTGGCCAGATCATTTAGAACACTAACAGATCACACCAATGAAGAAGAAATGGTTTGGTGGTGGTGACACTGTGATGAGGTAGAACATAACTAAAAGACTGTTTGTGCCATCATGCTAATCTCTGCCACTCACAGACACTCAGGATTCTCCTCACTATCTGTCTCAACTCAGTCTATTCTGTCTGAAGTACTACTAGTTGGTATATGGCAGACAGAGTCCATGATTCATCTATTTGTCAATTTCCAAGCATTCTCTACGCTATGGGACTACTTCGCCCAATGCAGACCGCAGACACACACAGGCGCTGAAGTTAATCCTGACTGTTCTGTGCGATAGCTGAACCTGGAATTTCCTGTGACTGAACACCTTGAGTGTGGAATATACTCCCTCTTTCTACCTACCTCCCTCCCTCCCTCTCTTTTTCTCCCTCCCTCCCTCCCTCTCTTTTTCTCCCTCCCTCCCTCCCTCCCTCCTTCTCCCTCCCTCCCCCCCTCCCTCCCTTCCTCCCTCCCTCCCTCCCTCCCAACCTCCCTCCCTCCCTCTCTCTCTCTCTCTCTCTCTCTCTCTCTCCCTCCCTCTCTCTATTTCTGTCTTTCTCCTGCCCTCTATCTTTCTTTCTCTCTCTCTATGCATCAACTCTCTCTCTTTTATCTGGCTGTGGTTTCATCAGTGTGAACACCTTGAGTAATAGAATTTAGGAATATTCAGCACTTCATTTTTACTGGAGCACAACTAGAAGAGGAGGATAAAAGGATAACCAATACCATGCCTCCTCTCCTCTCCTCTCCTCTCCTCTCCTCTCCTCTCCTCTCCTCTCCTCTCCTCTCCTCTCCTCTCCTCTCCTCTCCTCTCCTCTCCTCTCCTCTCCTCTCCTCTCCTCTCCTCTCCTCTCCTCTCCTCTCCTCTCCTCTCCTCTCCTCTCCTCTCTTCCTCCTGTTCTGTCCTCCTCCCTCATCCTTGAGCTGTCCTCTGTTATTCTCTTCATGGCTTGTGCGTACGTGGGTGCCCATGTGTGTGTGTTGGCTTGTTGATTAGTCATGCTGTGTGAGTGCTACTGAGTCATTCACACACTGGCCAACCCTCCACAGGCCTGAAGAAACACACACACTGGACAACAACTCAACAGGCCTGGAGCATCCATTCAGCAATGTGGTCCCCACTCATCTTTCTCCTTTAGTTCCATCTTACTGACTTCTCTTCCGTTAGTCACATGACTATCTCTTTTAACAAAGCTCCGCCCCCCACACACTCCAAAAGACAGTCTCAGACATACACATCCCTAAAGAAAGGTAATAAATACCTGGAGCATGGCTAACATCCTATCAGGCTGGTGGAATATCACTCGCTCGCACACACTCACTCACTCACTCACTCACGCACGCACGCACGCACGCACACACACACACACACACACACACACACACAGACGCAGAGCCTGTCCATAAACAGTACAGACCCAGGTAATCTCCATGGGAAAATGAGAGGGTGATGGTGTTGGTGAAAGAGTGGAGGAAACAGTGAGATCTTAGCTTCTTGTGTATTTGTAGGGAAATCTACCAAACACAACAGGTCTGTGGAGTGATGCAGGATCATACTACAGACAGTAAGGCAGACAGTAGAGGTGTGAGGAAGAGATAGTAGAGGTGTGAGGGGAGAGACAGTAGAGGTGTGAGGAAGAGACAGTAGAGGTGTGAGGGGAGAGACAGTAGAGGTGTGAGGAAGAGACAGTAGAGGTGTGAGGGGAGAGACAGTAGAGGTGTGAGGAAGAGACAGTAGAGGTGTGAGGGAGAGACAGTAGAGGTGTGAGGAAGAGACAGTAGAGGTGTGAGGGAGAGACAGTAGAGGTGTGAGGGGTGAGACAGTAGAGGTGTGAGGGAGAGACAGTAGAGGTGTGAGGGGTGAGACAGTAGAGGTGTGAGGAGTGAGACAGTAGAGGTGTGAGGGAGAGACAGTGGAGGTGTGAGGAAGAGACAGTAGAGATGTGAGGGGTGAGACAGTAGAGGTGTGAGGAAGAGACAGTAGAGGTGTGAGGGGTGAGACAGTAGAGGTGTGAGGGGTGAGACAGTAGAGGTGTTAGGGAGAGACAGTGGAGGTGTGAGGAAGAGACAGTAGAGGTGTGAGGGGTGAGACAGTAGAGGTGTGGGGGAGAGACAGTAGAGGTGTGAGGGAGAGACAGTAGAGGTGAGAGGGAGAGACAGTAGAGGTGTGAGGGTGAGACAGTAGAGGTGTGAGGGAGAGACAGTAGAGGGGTGAGGGGAGAGAGGAACACACTGTCTGGTACCTGAGCTATCTGGATCCCCAGCAGAGGCCTGACTGACACAAACACACACACACCAGTGGAGGCTGGTGGGAGTAGCTATAGGAGGATGGGCTCATTGTAATGGCTGGAATGGAATCAATGGAACGGAGTCAAACATGGCTTCCATAAGTTTGAGGTGTTTGACTCTGTTCCATCTATTCCATTCCAGCCATTACAATGAAACCATCCTCCTATAGCTACTCCCACCAGCCTCCACTGACACACACACACACATACAATGACACACACACTGGTGCTTGAGTTGACTACAGAAGTGTGGTGTGTTGGTCTAGTAACTACTAAACTGTGCTGTGTAGTGATAGTAGTGTAGTGGAAGATACTAAACCCAGAGCACAAGCATCACAACCACACAACAACAGAAGGGTATGGTAGGTTAAGAAAGGTGTGGTCAGTTCAGAACGGCGTGGTCAGTTCAGAAGGGTGTGACCTTGTTAAAGAGAGGATCAATACTGGGGGGTGTGATGTCACATAGTGAGGACAGGAGGAGAGGACAGGAGGTTAGAGGACAGGAGGATAGAGGACAGGAGGATAGAGGACAGGAGGATAGAGGACAGGAGGATAGAGGACAGGAGGATAGAGGACAGGAGGTCAGAGGACAGGAGGATAGGACAGGAGGTCAGAGGACAGGAGGATAGAGGACAGGAGGACAGAGGACAGGAGGATAGAGGACAGGAGGTCAGAGGACAGGAGGATAGAGGACAGGAGGATAGAGGACAGGAGGATAGTTGACAGGAGGTCAGAGGACAGGAGGATAGAGGACAGGAGGATAGAGGACAGGAGGTCAGAGGACAGGAGGATAGAGGACAGGAGGCAGGAGGACAGGAGGATAGGACAGGAGGTTAGAGGACAGGAGGATAGAGGACAGGAGGATAGAGGACAGGACGATAGAGGACAGGACATTAGAGGACAGGAGGATAGAGGACAGGAGGTCAGAGGACAGGAGGATAGAGGACAGGAGGATAGAGGACAGGAGGTCAGAGGACAGGAGGATAGAGGACAGGAGGCCAGAGGACAGGAGGATAGGACAGGAGGTTAGAGGACAGGAGGTTAGAGGACAGGATGCCAGAGGGTAAAACATCACACTACAGCGCCAAACAACAAGATGAAATGTATTGGACAGTTTCTGTCAGTCCAGTTTCTCTGGACCAGTCCATGGTCCACTGTCAGGTGTCTTCTCCTTAGGTCAGCAGGTGGTTGAACAACATCTACTCACACTGTAGTAGATGTTCAATCGCTCCAATCGCTCCTATCCTTCTCTCTGCAACTCACACTGTAGTAGATGTTCAATCGCTCCTATCCTTCTCTCTGCAACTCACACTGTAGTGGATGTTCAATCGCTCCTATCCTTCTCTCTGCAACTCACACTGTAGTAGATGTTCAATCGCTCCTATCCTTCTCTCTGCAACTCACACTGTAGTAGATGTTCAATCGCTCCTATCCTTCTCTCTGCAACTCACACTGTAGTGGATGTTCAATCGCTCCTATCCTTCTCTCTGCAACTCACACTGTAGTAGATGTTCAATCGCTCCTATCCTTCTCTCTTCAACTCACACTGTAGTAGATGTTCAATCGCTCCTATCCTTCTCTCTTCAATTCACAATGTATCTCCATTTAGGTGCTCCTCCTCTCTCAGACCTGGTAATAAATGTTATCTCCTCTCCTCCTCTCTCAGACCTGGTAATAAATGTTATCTCCTCTCCTCTTCTCTCAGACCTGGTAATAAATGTTATCTCCTCTCCTCTTCTCTCAGACCTGGTAATACATGTTATCTCCTCTCCTCCTCTCTCAGACCTGGTAATAAATGTTATCTCCTCTCCTCCTCTCTCAGACCTGGTAATAAATGTTATCTCCTCTCCTCTTCTCTCAGACCTGGTAATAAATGTTATCTCCTCTCCTCCTCTCTCAGACCTGGTAATAAATGTTATCTCCTCTCCTCCTCTCTCAGACCTGGTAATAAATGTTCTCTCCTCCTCTCTCAGACCTGGTAATAAATGTTATCTCCTCTCCTCCTCTCTCAGACCTGGTAATACATGTTCTCTCCTCTCCTCCTCTCTCAGACCTGGTAATAAATGTTATCTCCTCTCCTCCTCTCTCAGACCTGGTAATAAATGTTATCTCCTCTCCTCCTCTCTCAGACCTGGTAATACATGTTCTCTCCTCTCCTCTTCTCTCAGACCTGGTAATAAATGTTCTCTCCTCTCCTCTTCTCTCAGACCTGGTAATAAATGTTCTCTCCTCTCCTCCTCTCTCAGACCTGGTAATAAATGTTATCTCCTCTCCTCTTCTCTCAGACCTGGTAATAAATGTTCTCTCCTCTCCTCCTCTCTCAGACCTGGTAATAAATGTTCTCTCCTCTCCTCCTCTCTCAGACCTTGTAATACATGTTATCTCCTCTCCTCCTCTCTCAGACCTGGTAATAAATGTTATCTCCTCTCCTCCTCTCTCAGACCTTGTAATAAATGTTATCTCCTCTCCTCTTCTCTCAGACCTGGTAATAAATGTTCTCTCCTCCTCTCTCAGACCTGGTAATAAATGTTCTCTCTTCTCCTCCTCTCTCAGACCTGGTAATAAATGTTCTCTCCTCTCCTCCTCTCTCAGACCTGGTAATAAATGTTCTCTCCTCTCCTCCTCTCTCAGACCTGGTAATAAATGTTCTCTCCTCTCCTCCTCTCTCAGACCTGGTAATAAATGTTCTCTCCTCTCCTCCTCTCTCAGACCTGGTAATAAATGTTCTCTCCTCTCCTCCTCTCTCAGACCTGGTAATAAATGTTCTCTCCTCTCCTCCTCTCTCAGACCTGGTAATAAATGTTCTCTCCTCTCCTCCTCTCTCAGACCTGGTAATAAATGTTCTCTCCTCTCCTCCTCTCTCAGACCTGGTAATAAATGTTCTCTCCTCTCCTCCTCTCTCAGACCTGGTAATAAATGTTCTCTCCTCTCCTCCTCTCTCAGACCTGGTAATAAATGTTCTCTCCTCTCCTCCTCTCTCAGACCTGGTAATAAATGTTCTCTCCTCTCCTCCTCTCTCAGACCTGGTAATAAATGTTCTCTCCTCTCCTCCTCTCTCAGACCTGGTAATAAATGTTCTCTCCTCTCCTCCTCTCTCAGACCTGGTAATAAATGTTCTCTCCTCTCCTCCTCTCTCAGACCTGGTAATAAATGTTCTCTCCTCTCCTCCTCTCTCAGACCTGGTAATAAATGTTATCTCCTCTCCTCCTCTCTCAGACCTGGTAATAAATGTTCTCTCCTCTCCTCCTCTCTCAGACCTGGTAATAAATGTTCTCTCCTCTCCTCTTCTCTCAGACCTGGTAATAAATGTTCTCTCCTCTCCTCCTCTCTCAGACCTGGTAATAAATGTTCTCTCCTCTCCTCCTCTCTCAGACCTGGTAATAAATGTTCTCTCCTCTCCTCCTCTCTCAGACCTGGTAATAAATGTTCTCTCCTCTCCTCCTCTCTCAGACCTGGTAATAAATGTTCTCTCCTCTCCTCCTCTCTCAGACCTGGTAATAAATGTTCTCTCCTCTCCTCCTCTCTCAGACCTGGTAATAAATGTTCTCTCCTCTCCTCCTCTCTCAGACCTGGTAATAAATGTTCTCTCCTCTCCTCCTCTCTCAGACCTGGTAATAAATGTTCTCTCCTCTCCTCCTCTCTCAGACCTGGTAATAAATGTTCTCTCCTCTCCTCCTCTCTCAGACCTGGTAATAAATGTTCTCTCCTCTCCTCCTCTCTCAGACCTGGTAATAAATGTTCTCTCCTCCTCTCTCAGACCTGGTAATAAATGTTCTCTCCTCTCCTCTCTCAGACTTTATAATAAATGTTTGCTGGGCTCTGCGGAGGCATCTCCTGTACGATATAAACAGGATGTCCGTAGTCACCGCTCACTTTCTCGTAGTGAGGGCAGTAGTTATTCTCTGTCCTCAGCGGGATGATGATGTCACTGGGTTCCGTTCCGGCTGTGCCCCCGCTGCCAGGCAGCTTGTTCTGATTGGACAGTGTGCTGAGTGACAGGGCGGAAGGGTGGGGCTGAGCGTGAGAGTGCTTCCGGGATCTCTTCCTCATCTTGATGAGCAGGATGATGAGGAAGAGGATGAGGAGGAGGAAGATGATGCAGCCGGCTCCGATGGCTGAGAACACAGCGACCTTTGACCCCAGGATGCCGTCACTGCTGCTGGAGCCTCCTGACCTGTTGTCCTGGTTTATAGAGTCTGGAGGAGGGAGGGGAAGAGAGAGGGGGGGAGCGAAAGAGGGAGGGAGGGGGAGAGAAAGCGTGAGCTTGTACAATGCGACCCATTGTGCATTCAGATACAGAAATGTATATGATTATTGTTTTATAGCTTAACGAAATGACGATGAATTCTTCAAATTTCTTTAGGGTGATTGACAAGTGCTATTGATGTCATCTAATTTAATTAGTTTAATCAAGATGACCCTGTAATGTAATCTGTGGTTAACAGCCAACATCACTCAGATTAATAGGATTGATACAGACGAGGCAATAGCTAAGTCTACAGAAAGGTGTTTCGGGGAGAGGCCTGGTGATAGGCCAGGGGAGAAGTCAGGGTAGAGGTCAGGGGAGAGGTCAGGGGAGAGGTCAGGGGAGAGGCCTGGGGAGAGTTCAGGGGAGAGGTCAGGGGAGAGGCCTGGGGAGAGGTCAGGGGAGAGGTCAGGGTAGAGGCCAGGGGAGAGGTCAGGGGAGAGGCCTTGGGAGAGGTCAGGGGAGAGGCCTGGGGAGGGGTCAGGGGAGAGGCCAGGGGAGAGGTCAGGGGAGAGGTCAGGGGATAGGTCAGGGGAGAGGTCAGGGGAGAGGCCTGGGGAGAGGTCAGGGGAGAGGTCAGGGGAGAGGTCAGGGGAGAGGCCTGGGGAGAGGTCAGGGGAGAGGTCAGGGGAAAGGTCAGGGGAGAAGTCAGGGGAGAGGTCAGGGGAGAGATCAGGGGAGAGGCCTGGGGAGAGGTCAGGGGAGAGGCCAGGGGAGAGGTCAGGGGAGAGGTCAGGCCAGGGGAGATATGCACATCTGACTCGGTTTCATTTCTTTCTGTAGGGGGGTGAGAGGGGGTGAGAGGGGGGTGGGAGGGGCTGAGAGGGGGTTGGGAAGGACGGTTACTGGAAAAAAGAGTGACTAGCTCCTGAAGTGACTGAAATCAGAGCAGAATCAAATCTGTTTCCCATGTATTTCAGCAGCTGCTGCCAGAAATCTCTCTCAGTCACTTTCTCCCTGTCCTCACTTCTCTCTCTACCTTCTCTCTCTCCTTCTCTCTCTACCTTCTCTCTCTACCTTCTCTCTCTCCTTCTATCTCTACCTTCTCTCTCTACCTTCTCTCTCTCCTTCTCTCTCTACCTTCTCTCTCTACCTTCTCTCTCTACCTTCTCTCTCTCCTTCTCTCTCTACCTTCTTTCTCTACCTTCTCTCTCTACCTTCTCTCTCTCCTTCTATCTCTACCTTCTCTCTCTACCTTCTCTCTCTCCTTCTCTCTCTACCTTCTCTCTCTCCTTCTCTCTCTACCTTCTCTCTCTCCTTCTCTCTCTACCTTCTCTCTCTCCTTCTCTCACTACCTTCTCTCTCTACCTTCTCTTTCTACCTTCTCTCTCTCCTTCTCTCTCTCCTTCTCTCTCTACCTTTTCTCTCTCCTTCTCGCTCTACCTTCTCTCTCTACCTTCCCTCTCCTCTCTCTCCTTCTCTCTCTACCTTCTCTCTCTACCTGTTCTTGACCCTCACCCAACACTTTTCATGGGGTCGATATTCTTTAGGTTCTATTTGTTCTGTAAGGTTCAGCTGGGTTCCGTCAGGTTCTAATGGGGTTAGGGTTGTTATCTCACCAGTGTTGCCTGGCTCTCCTGCCCCAGGCAGCAGGTTGTCCTCAGGGCTAGGACTGAAGTCTCCTCCCAGACTGTTGTCATTCTCTCTCTCTGGTTCCTCTGGTAATACAGGGTCTGGTAGAACAGTGTTGGGGTCTGAAACATAGGACACCATGATAAATATCTCTGTATGATAGTAACACACAGAGACACACACGAACGTACACGCACAAGCGTGCACACACATATGCACACAAGAGCAAACACAGACACCCACTCAGCAGTCTAGGGGACAGAACACACTGACATGGCAGAATGAGGTTAAGAAAATTATATATTTGGTTTTTATTGTTATTCATTATTCATATCTGTAAAAGGCCATAATATGTCTTATTTATATGTCTGGTTTTAACATTACTGCTGAGTAAAGGAGAGGAGAGGAGAGGAGAGGAGAGGAGAGGAGAGGAGAGGAGAGGAGAGGAGAGGAGAGGAGAGGAAAAGAAAAGAGAAGAGAGGAGAGGAGAGGAGAGGAGAGGAAAAGAAAAGAAAAGAGAGGAGAGGAGAGGAGAGAAGAGGAAAAGAGAGGAGAGGAGAGGAGAGGAGAGGAGAGGAGAGGAGAGGAGAGGAGAGGAGAGGAGAGGAGAGGAGAGAAAAGAGAGGAGAGGAGAGGAGAGGAGAGGAGAGGAGAGGAGAGGAGAGGAGAGGAGAGGAGAGGAGAGGAGAGGAGAGGAGAGGAGAGGAGAGGAGAGGAGAGGAGAGGAGAGGAGAGGAGAGGAGAGGAAAAGAGAGGAGGAAGAGAGGAGAGGAGAGGAGAGGAAAAGAGAGGAGAGAAGAGAAGAGGAGAGGAGAGGAGAGGAGAGGAGAGGAGAGGAGAGGAGAGGAGAGGAGAGGAGAGGAGAGGAGAGGAGAGGAGAGGAGAGGAGAGGAGAGGAGAGGAGAGGAGAGGAGAGGAGAGGAGAGGAGACAAACCAACTGTTGCCTCTACAACAGTTAGAGATATAAACCAACTGTTCCCTCTACAACAGTTAGATTGATTAACCAACTGTTCCCTCTACAACAGTTAGATTGATAAACCAACTGGTTTATCAATCGAGAGAGAGAGAGAGAGAGAGAGAGAGAGAGAGAGAGAGAGAGAGAGAGAGAGTGAGAAATTGAGGGACAGAGAGAGAGAGAGGGAGTGACGGTGGGACAGAAAAAGGTGGGATAGCTTTGATACCACTCAACATACTGGGTGGTGTCTACTTAGTCTCGATCTGACTTCCTCTTCTCTTCTACCTCCTCCCCTTCTTTCTCCTCCACCTTATTCTCTTCTCTCCTCCTCCAACTCCTCCACATCCTCCCCTTCTCTCCACCTCCACCTCCTTCTCTTCTCTCCTCCTCCTCCTCTTCTCTTCTCTTCTCCACCTCCTCCCCTTCTATTCTCTCCCCCTCCACCTCCTCCCCTTCTATTCTCTCCCCCTCCACCTCCTCCCCTTCTATTCTCTCCCCCTCCACCTCCCATTCTATTCTCTCCCCCTCCACCTCCTGATCTTCTCTCCTCCTCGACATCTCTACTCCTACACCTTTTTCTTTTCTCTCCTCCCCCACGTCCTCCCTTCTCTTCTTTCCACCTCCCCTTCGTTCTCTCCACCTCCTCCAAATCCTCCCCTTCTCTCCTCCTCCACCTCCCCTTCAATTCTCTCCCCCTCCCCTTCTTTCCTCCTCCTACACCTCCTCCCTTTCTCTCCTCCTCCACCTTCTGCCCTTCTCTCTCTCCTCCTCCACATTTCCACTTCTATCCTCCTCCACCTCCTTCCTTCCTCTCCTTCCCCTCCCCTTCTCTCCTCCTCCACCTTATCCCCTTCTCTCCTCCTCCACCTATTCTCCTCTTCCTTTCCTCCATTCACTTTATATTGATAGCAGTAGTGTAATTATGGTTTCCAACAGTAGTGTATTTATGGTTTCCAACAGTAGTGTATTTATGGTTTCCAACAGTAGTGTATTTATGGTTTCCAACAGTAGTGTAATTATGGTTTCCAGCAGTAGTGTAATTATGGTTTCCAGCAGTAGTGTAATTATGGTTTCCAGCAGTAGTGTATTTATGGTTTCCAACAGTAGTGTATTTATGGTTTCCAACAGTAGTGTAATTATGGTTTCCAGCAGTAGTGTAATTATGGTTTCCAACAGTAGTGTATTTATGGTTTCCAACAGTAGTGTATTTATGGTTTCCAACAGTAGTGTATTTATGGTTTCCAACAGTAGTGTAATTATGGTTTCCAGCAGTAGTGTAATTATGGTTTCCAGCAGTAGTGTAATTATGGTTTCCAGCAGTAGTGTATTTATGGTTTCCAACAGTAGTGTATTTATGGTTTCCAACAGTAGTGTAATTATGGTTTCCAGCAGTAGTGTATTTATGGTTTCCAACAGTAGTGTATTTATGGTTTCCAACAGTAGTGTATTTATGGTTTCCAACAGTAGTGTAATTATGGTTTCCAGCAGTAGTGTAATTATGGTTTCCAACAGTAGTGTAATTATGGGTTGCAGCAGTAGTGTAATTATGGTTTCCAACAGTAGTGTAATTATGCTTTCCAACAGTAGTGTAATTATGGTTTCCAGCAGTAGTGTAATTATGGTTTCCAGCAGTAGTGTAATTATGGTTTCCAGCAGTAGTGTAATTATGGTTTCCAGCAGTAGTGTAATTATGGTTTCCAGCAGTAGTGTAATTATGGTTTCCAGCAGTAGTGTAATTATGGGTTGCAGCAGTAGTGTAATTATGGTTTCCAGCAGTAGTGTAATTATGGTTTCCAGCAGTAGTGTAATTATCGTTTCCAGCAGTAGCATATTTACGGATTCCAGCAGTAGTGTAATTATGGGTTGCAGCAGTAGTGTAATTATGGTTTCCAACAGTAGTGTAATTATGGTTTCCAACAGTAGTGTAATTACGGTTTCCAACAGTAGTGTAATTATGGTTTCCAACAGTAGTGTAATTATGGTTTCCAGCAGTAGTGTAATTATGGTTTCCTGCAGTAGTGTAATTACGGTTTCCAACAGTAGTGTAATTATGGTTTCCAGCAGTAGTGTAATTATGGTTTCCAACAGTAGTGTAATTATGGTTTCCAACAGTAGTGTAATTATGGTTTCCAACAGTAGTGTAATTATGGTTTCCAGCAGTAGTGTAATTATGGTTTCCAACAGTAGTGTAATTATGGTTTCCAGCAGTAGTGTAATTATGGTTTCCAACAGTAGTGTAATTATGGTTTCCAACAGTAGTGTAATTATGGGTTGAGGCAGTAGTGTAATTATGGTTTCCAACAGTAGTGTAATTATGGTTTCCAACAGTAGTGTAATTATGGTTTCCAACAGTAGTGTAATTATGGTTTCCAACAGTAGTCAGCGCTACCTTGCTATGTTTTGACTGATTCATAATATACTGTATGTGTTATAGTCTATGGGAGGCTACAGACGATCTGATTTGCTCAGTGCTGATCCTAAAGTGAAGTGGCGTTTGGTGGACTAAAGCACGTGCAGTAAAGTGTTCTCTCTCTCGTCTAGGGACCCACTTCAACTCTGAATATGCTGACATTTAGCTTCCTTCACAAGACGGACGATACGAAAGTCAACCAGCAGGAGGTTGTGTTTGTGTGTGTGCGTGCGCGTGCGTGTGTGTGCTGTTTTAAATATTCACAGTGAGAGATTATATGAATAATGTATGATTGTATTTGCATGCTAAGATGCTAAGGCCTGTGCTGTGTCAGAATGGAGGATACAGTGAAGTCACTGTGACCATGTACACCAATACAGTTATCCTCAAGGTTACACACTGATACACACTGTTAGGGCACTGGGGTTTTACATAGACGTGAAGAACTGTGCTGCATTGAAGGTGTGTGCCAGGCCTAAACTCAGTTAGTGTCTACAGTACTGCAAATAAAACTTTGAGGAAGGGAGAATGTTTAATGTGGACACATATAGGACAGTTTAGAGTGCAACACATGGAGAAACACATTCGTGTAACGTTTGTTGTCAGAAATATCAATCAATGAAAGCGTTTCTTTGTTTACCTTGTCCCACCTTCATGACAACTTTCATGGCCCTGGTCTTACAGACTCCTCCCTCTCTGTTCTCCAGACCTTCGACTGAACCATTGGACGTGGCTGGAAGAGAGAGATAGGGAGAGATAGGGAGAGTGAGAGAGAGAAAGAGAGAGCGCGAGCGAGAAGTCAAAACAGGAACATTTTACATCTGGTAAGAAGTTAATATGGAAATTATCTCAACAGAGAAACATTTCCTCATTTGTGCAACTTATATACCCCCAATAGATTCCCCATACTTTAACAATGACAGCTTCTCTATCGTAGAGCGGGAGATCAACCATTTCAGGACCTGGCCTTAGTTATCTTTGTTTTCTTTATTATCTTGGTTAGGTCAGGGTGTGACATGGGGGATTTATGTGTTTGGCCTAGTCTTGTTGTTTTTGTATGTTTATGGGGCTGTATCCTTTCTAGGTAGTTTTGTATGTTTATGGGGCTGTATCCTTTCTAGGTAGTTTTGTATGTATATGGTTGTCTAGATTGGTTCTCAATTAGAGGCAGCTGTCTGTCGTTGTCTCTGATTGGGAACCATATTTAGGCAGCCATGTTCTTTGGGTATTTTGTGGGTGATTGTCTTCTATCTTTGTGTCATTGCACCAGATAGGACTGTTTCGGTTTTCATTTTGTTGTTTTGTATTTTGTAGTGTTCTCATGTATGGTCTTGATTAAACATGTTGAACTCTATAACCACGCTGCATTTTGGTCCTTCTTTCCTACAGCGGAAGAAAGCCGTTACACCATCATACAAACTGAGGCAGCAGACATTGTGAAAATTAATATATGTGTCATTCTCAAAACTTTTGGCTACGACTGTACTGTACAATGAGGAATTCAACTACAAAATACTCGTCTTCTCCCATTTTTTTTAACAATTGCCCCCACCCACAAGGTGTTTAAACAATTGCCCCCACCCACAAGGTGTTTAAACAATTGCCCCCACCCACAAGGTGTTTAAACAATTGCCCCCACCCACAAGGTGTTTGAACAATTGCCCCCACCCACAAGGTGTTTAAACAATTGCCCCCACCCACAAGGTGTTTTAAACAATTGCCCCCACCCACAAGGTGTTTAAACAATTGCCCCCACCCACAAGGTGTTTAAAACAATTGCCCCCACCCACAAGGTGTTTAAACAATTGCCCCCACCCACAAGGTGTTTAAACAATTGCCCCCACCCCAAGGTGTTTAAACAATTGCCCCCACCCACAAGGTGTTTAAACAATTGCCCCCACCCACAAGGTGTTTAAACAATTGCCCCCCACCCACAAGGTGTTTAAACAATTGCCCCCACCCACAAGGTGTTTAAACAATTGCCCCCACTCACAAGGTGTTTAAACAATTGCCCCCACCCACAAGGTGTTTAAACAATTGCCCCCACCCCAAGGTGTTTAAACAACAAAAATAAATTAGAATAAAATAAGATAATAGATACGAAACAAAAACATGTAGAACATAAATCAACTCTAATTAGCACATTTGTTCTTACCTTTATTTAACCAGGCAAGTCAGTTAAAAACAATGTAGGACAGTATGAAAGTGTGCGTGGACTTTGCAGATGTATTTCTCACATGTGCAGCACATAGTATTTGTTTTACAGTCCTTCTTTGGGGGGAAGAATAGGAATCTCCTCCTCTTGCCTGCCCCAGCTGCAGCCTCAGGTGGATCAGGACAAGATTCACAAACGCTGCAGAAGCTGCTGTGTGGGAGAGGCTCTCCCTTCTTTGAATGTGTGGGGTTACAAGTGCCTTTCCCAGCTGCTCCAGGAACACCCTCCTCTTGTTCCACTTATCAGGCATCCAGGTAGTGTCGATCTTGTTCCATATCACAAAGGCATTGTATGAGCACACATCACTGATGTTATGGACGATGACCAGGGGCCAGCGGGCAGTTATCCTCCTGCAACTTTAAGTTCCAATCACCTTTTCCAGGTTGTCACACCTCTTTTGTTGTGGTTGTGGTCCAGAATGATGGCTGGCTTCCTGTCCTCACGGTCACTGATCTCAGCCGTTTTGTGTAGTGTGCTCAGGAGGACCACATTCTTGTTCCTCTTTGGGAGGTAAGAAACTAGAGTGGTGGTGGGGGTGAAGACAAGCTTTGATGAGAAGGCCTCTCTCCCCCTTGTTGTGAGGAGTGCAGGGGGGAGCTCAGGCTTGTTCTTTCTAACTGTGCCAACTATGGTGACCTTCCTCTTCAGGAGCTGCTGGCTGAGTTCAATCAGTAGCATAATCTCCATTTCTCATTGTGTGTGTATGTGTCTTTGACGTTTTTGTGGTGTATAAATGATTTTATAACTGCCGGGTCACAAATGACCCTAAGACAATCTTTGTACCCTGGTGGTGTACAGCTTTCATGGAAACATGAACAAAGGCGATGTTTCACTTTTTCTAATTTTGGGGTCAATGTTCGTATTGCGTCAGACAACAACATTGACGAATACGCTGATTCGGTGTGCGAGTTCATTAGAACGTGCGTTGAAGATGTCGTTCCCATAGCAACGATTAAAACATTCCCTAACCAGAAACCGTGGATTGATGGCAGCATTCGTGTGAAACTGAAGGCGCGAACCACTGCTTTTAATCAGGGCAAGGTGTCTGGTAACATGACGGAATACAAACAGTGCAGCTATTCCCTCCGCAAGGCTATCAAACAAGCTAAGCGCCAGTACAGAGACAAAGTAGAATCTCAATTCAACGGCTCAGACACAAGAGGCATGTGGCAGGGTCTACAGTCAATCACGGACTACAGGAAGAAACCCAGCCCAGTCACGGACCAGGATGTCTTGCTCCCAGGCAGACTAAATAACTTTTCTGCCCGCTTTGAGGACAATACAGTGCCACTGACACGGCCTGCAAAGAAAACATGCGGTCTCTCCTTCACTGCAAGCCGAAGTGAGTAAGACATTTAAACGTGTTAACCCTCGCAAGGCTGCAGGCCCAGACGGCATCCCCAGCCGCGCCCTCAGAGCATGCGCAGACCAGCTGGCCGGTGTGTTTACGGACATATTCAATCAATCCCTATACCAGTCTGCCGTTCCCACATGCTTCAAGAGGGCCATTGTTCCTGTTCCCAAGAAAGCTAAGGTAACTGAGCTAAACGACTACCGCCCCGTAGCACTCACATCCGTCATCATGAAGTGCTTTGAGAGACTAGTCAAGGACCATATCACCTCCACCCTACCTGACACCCTAGACCCACTCCAATTTGCTTACCGCCCAAATAGGTCCACAGACGATGCAATCTCAACCACACTGCACACTGCCCTAACCCATCTGGACAAGAGGAATACCTATGTGAGAATGCTGTTCATCGACTACAGCTCGGCATTCAACACCATAGTACCCTCCAAGCTCGTCATCAAGCTCGAGACCCTGGGTCTCGACCCCGCCCTGTGCAACTGGGTACTGGACTTCCTGACGGGCCGCCCCCAGATGGTGAGGGTAGGCAACAACATCTCCTCCCCGCTGATCCTCAACACAGGGGCCCCACAAGGGTGCGTTCTGAGCCCTCTCCTGTACTCCCTGTTCACCCACGACTGCGTGGCCACGCACGCCTCCAACTCAATCATCAAGTTTGCGGACGACACAACAGTGGTAGGCTTGATTACCAACAACGACGAGACGGCCTACAGGGAGGAGGTGAGGGCCCTCGGAGTGTGGTGTCAGGAAAATAACCTCACACTCAACGTCAACAAAACTAAGGAGATGATTGTGGACTTCAGGAAACAGCAGAGGGAACACCCCCCCATCCACATCGATGGAACAGTAGTGGAGAGGGTAGCAAGTTTTAAGTTCCTCGGCATACACATCACAGACAAACTGAATTGGTCCACTCACACAGACAGCATCGTGAGGAAGGCGCAGCAGCGCCTCTTCAACCTCAGGAGGCTGAAGAAATTCGGCTTGTCACCAAAAGCACTCACAAACTTCTACAGATGCACAATCGAGAGCATCCTGGCGGGCTGTATCACCGCCTGGTATGGCAACTGCACCGCCCTCAACCGTAAGGCTCTCCAGAGGGTAGTGAGGTCTGCACAACGCATCACCGGGGGCAAACTACCTGCCCTCCAGGACACCTACACCACCCGATGCTACAGGAAGGCCATAAAGATCATCAAGGACATCAACCACCCGAGCCACTGCCTGTTCACCCCGCTGTCATCCAGAAGGCGAGGTCAGTACAGGTGCATCAAAGCTGGGACCGAGAGACTGAAAAACAGCTTCTATCTCAAGGCCATCAGACTGTTAAACAGCCACCACTAACATTGAGTGGCTACTGCCAACACACTGTCAATGACACTGACTCTACTCCAGCCACTTTAATAATGGGAATTGATGGGAAATTATGTAAATATATCACTAGCCACTTTAAACAATGCTACCTTATATAATGTTACTTACCCTACATTATTCATCTCATATGCATACGTAGATACTGTACTCTATATCATCGACTGCATCCTTATGTAATACATGTATCACTAGCCACTTTAACTATGCCACTTGGTTTACATACTCTTCTCATATGTATATATGTACTCGATATCACCTACTGTATCTTGCCTATGCTGCTCTGTACCATCACTCATTCATATATCCTTATGTACATATTCTTTATCCCCTTACACTGTGTATAAGACAGTAGTTTTTTTGGAATTGTTAGTTAGATTACTTGTTCGTTATTACTGCATTGTCGGAACTAGAAGCACAAGCATTTCGCTACACTCGCATTAACATCTGCTAACCATGTGTATGTGACAAATAAAATTTGATTTGATTTGATTTGATTTGAATCTCAGAAAAGTCATTCAATTTCAAGTTGAAAAAATATCATTTAGGGGGTTCTGCTGTTAAACATCAGGGATTTTTTTTACCCTTAAGACAACACAACGCAAGCTGGTCCTGGGGCTCTCTTCACAAACACAAACAGACCCCACAGAGCCCTAGGACAGCAACACAATTAGACCCAACCAAATCATGAGAATACAAAAAGATAATTACTTGTCACATTGGAAAGAATTAACAAAAAACAGAGCAAACTAGAATGCGATTTGGCCCTAAACAGAAAGTGCACAGCGGCAGAATACCTGACCACTGTGACTGACCCAAACTTAAGGAAATCTTTGAGTATGTACAGATTCAGTGAGCATAGCCTTGCCATTGAGAAAGGCCGCCGTAGGCAGACCTGCACACTGCCCACAAAATGAGGTGGAAACTGAGCAGCACTTCCTAACCTCCTGCCAAATGTATGACCATATTAGAGACACATATTTCACCCAGATTACACAGATCCACAAAGAATTCGAAAACAAATCAAATTTTGATAAACTCCCATATCTACTGGGTGAAATACCACAGTGTGCCATCACAGCAGCAAGATTTGTGACCTGTTGCCACAAGAAAAGGACAACCAGTGAAGAACAAACATAATTCCAAATACAACCCATATTTATTTATTTTCCCTTTTGTACTTGAACTATTTGCAGATAATATGACATTTGAAATGTCTTTATTCTTTTGGAACTGTGTAATATTTTTTATTTGACGTTTGTTTATCTATTTGCGTTGCTTTGGCAACGTAAACATATGTTTCCCATGCCAATAAATAGCAGCAGGGCCAGGGGCTGACCTCATTTAGTAGGACAAGTTAATAAATATAGACCACCATCGCTCTCCTCAGCCACACAGACAGACACAATCCCTCTCAGTGTCACAGGAAAAAAGAGACACACATCCCTCCCCAAAAACGAACTGCCTGAGCCCATGTGACAATGCTTTGGCAACGTAAACATATGTTTTCCCATGCCAATAAAGTTAAGTGATTATTACAGAGTCAAACATAGAAAGGAGCAACAAGATATTCCAAGCTTAAAATACTCGATCAATAATTGGGAGTCTCTGAATGATCCCAAACACATCTTGCTTCATAAACAAATGATGATGAGCAGGGCACAATCTATATTCAGACGTCACATAATGGAAGGAGCCTTCGCTGAGCTCCCCAACCCTGAAACCTCAAGACTACCAACGCTCTTCACATAATCGTCTCCTTTTTCCATCCGATTTCTCCTCTTTCTCTGGGGTTTAACTTCCCAGGGCAAGGTTAGACTAAAATGAGCTCTTTGAAGATGGAGCTCAAAGCAGCCTGAATAATCTGGCTGAAGGAGAGAGGGGGGGAGAGAGAGGGGGGGGAGGAGAGAGAGAGAGGGGGGAGAGAGAGAGAGAGAGAGGGGAGGGAGAGAGAGAGAGGAGAGAGCAGGGGGGGAGAGACGAGAGAGAGAGAGAGAGGGGGA